>NC_041382.1:157934854-157945831 GCF_002162155.2 Triticum dicoccoides | reverse complement strand
GGATTGCGCCATTGGAATCATGCGCTTACAAATCATTGGGTTATATTATTCAAATAGCCAAACTTGGCTGAATTTTCATTATGATATTGAATGAATAAGGTTTTCACCAGATTATATTATCTTGAATAGCCAACATGGCTGGATTTTTATGGTTATTAATAACCGTTATTATCGACTTTTCAAAGTCGCTTTAGCGCAATGGCTATTATTTTATCAAAGGATATGATTTATTCTACAATGGAAGGAATAGTCCCGAGTCGCTGCAGGCTTACAACCCGGCACTTGGGGGCTACATTATTCAAATTGAGATTACATGCAAGTCTCATGTCGCTGCAAGCATGCACCATGACACTTGGGGGCTAATGCAAAGTCATTTTTACTAGTCTCATTGAAGACCCGACTCATCATATTATAATGAGCCAGCCCTTGGGGGCTACCAATTGCTCCTGTCAACAATTAAAGGTACACAAATTTTCGTCCATAATATTGAAGGATTAATTGCTCAGTTGGTAAAGCACAAGGCTCTTAACCTTATGGACGTGGATTCAAGCCCATGATGGGGGTTACGTCATATGATGTTATTTTCATTGAAGTATATATCAAGTCCCAGCTCAATATTATCTTACTGAGCCGGCCCTTGGGGGCTACACATCATTGCTCAAATCTACATGATTATATTTACAAAGTCCCTGCTCATTATTGCATAAATGACCCGGCCCTTGGGGGCTACACTGGTTGAAGTTTTATGAGTATAAGGCAATTTTAAGTCCCTGGTTGCTGCAAGCATGACAACCCGGCACTTGGGGGCTACATATATGGAGTATTCAGTTTATATGATTGAGATGAATAAACCGGATTTCTTCAAGGTTGCAACACTTATTGGAGCAAGTCTTAAGTTATCACTATATTCTCTTCTTAAGACTTGGGGGCTACAGGTATCATGCATGTAAAGGAGGAACATCTTCAAAATTTTCAATTTTGAGCAGATCAGGAAGATCAAGTGTGTGACCCGGCGTTGGTAACAATCATAACCCGGTGTCTATAAACGGTCATGACCCGGGATCATCGGTTCTTATAACCCGGCAATTTTGGCAATGATAAACCGGCAAGTTCTATATTTTCAAACCGGCTGATATCAGTTGAATATTTGAAGACCAATATTTTTGTCAAATCAAGAGCATTGAAGGCCGATTAAAATGGATTATTTATTCTCAATGTCTTCTGCAAAGCAAATTGAGTATGAAGCTGGCCTATTAAACCGGATTTTCTAGAAGAAGGAAATGACAAGGATGATCAGGTGCCGATTTACAAGAATTTTTAACCCGGAGCATAACCTGTCAAATTTGCTCTTGAGTTTATGTTGTAGATCAGTTTAACATGGATAAATCCAAATTAAACTGGGGGCTAATGTCGGGGATATACCCCGTGGCGTAAACCGGCCGGAAGTATAAACCGGCCGGACTGGATGATTCACCGGCTACCCGCCCGGTCTTTGCGGTTCATTAGTAACCCGGCGGGCGGGTCAGATGGATGACGAGGCCCATGGCCCAGAAGGCCGGTTCATACTATGGTGGGCCGGTTTATGAGGAAAGCGTAAGGACTATTCTCCTACAAAGGAAGCAAGACTAGGACTCCACTTGTAATAGAGTAATCCTAATCCAAATAGGACTAGTCATGTAAACCGCCCCTTCAACATATATAAGGAGGGGCAGGGCTCCCCAAAGAGGGACAGGCGACAAGCAAGAAGAAACAATATCTAGGGCTAGACACAAAGAGGAGAGCCGGTTTACGGCGACTCCCTCGTGATGATAATGAGACCTAGCCTCAAACAGCATGTAGGGCTATTACCGGATGATGTTTCCCGGGGCCCGAAGCTGTCTAAATCCTTGTCTTGCATGATGATCCACCCTGCGTCTCTCATCCCACTCAACCCCTCTCAAGCTACCACATAGATGCATTGGCCTCGCGACTAAGTCCTGACACTAAGGACATCTGCCGTGACAACTCCACGACAGATAAGGATTATGATTTCTCTGTCGATCCTCAGTTAATTACTTTGGTTGAATCTGATCCTTTCTATGGCTATGAATGTGAAACTGTTGTGGCACATCTTACTAAATTAAATGATATAGCCACCCTCTTTACACATGATGAGAAAACTCGCTATTAGTTTATCCTTAAGTTGTTTCCGTTCTCATTAAAGGGTGATGCTAATACATGGTTTAATTCTCTTGATCCTGGTTGTGTGTGTAGTCCCCAGGATATGATTTATTTCTTCTCTGCTAAATATTTCCCCGCTCATAAGAAACAAGCTGCCTTAAGGGAAATATATAATTTTGTGCAAATTGAAGAAGAGAGTCTCCCACAAGCTTGGGGGAGGCTTCTCTGATTACTTAATGCTTTGACTGATCATCCTCTCAAGAAAAATGTAATACTTGATATCTTTTATAATCGACTAACTGTTATTTCCAGAGACCACCTGGATAGTTGTGTTGGTTGTGTTTTCAGGGAAAGAACTGTTGATCAAGCTGAATTTCTATTGAATAATCTGTTGACTAATGAAAATAATTGGACACTTCCTGGACCAACTCCTAAGCCAACTCTGAATAAAAGCGGTATTCTATTTCTCGGTCCTAAAGATACGCAAGAGGCAAAGAAATCTACGAAATAAAAAGGTATTAAGGCTGAAGATGTTAAGAATTTACCACCTATTGAAGAAATACATGGTCTTGATAACCCGACACAGGTAGTAAAGGTAAATTCTCTCTATAGATTTTATAAGTGTGAAATTCCATTTACTAAGTTTGCTAGCCAATTCGTGGATGAGTTTGATGACTTTATGGTTAAGCAAGAAAATTTCAATGCTTATGTTGGTAGACAATTGAAATACAATGCTGATATGCTTGAACACTTGAGTGATTATCTGGCTAGTGTTAAAGGTGAACTTAAACTTATTAGTAAACATGCTTCTATGGTTACCACTCAAGTAGAGCAAGTACTTAAGGCTCAGAATGATTTGCTTAATGAATTAAATAATAAGAAAAATGATAATGATGTTAGAGTTATGACTAGTGGTGGTAAAATGACTCAGGAACCTTTGTATCCTGAGGGCCATCCTAAGAGAATTGAGCAAGATTCTCAGAGAACTAATGTTGATGCACCTAGTCCTTCTAAGAGGAAGAAAAAGAAAAAATGATAGGACTTTGCATGCTTCTAGTGAACCTGTTGTTGACACACCTGAGAATCCCAATGATATTTCTGTTTCTGATGCTGAAACACAATCTGTTAATGAACATGAGCCTAGTGATAATGTTAATGATGATGTTCATGTTGATGCTGAACCTAGCAATGACAATGATGTAGAGATTGAACCTGATGTTGATCTTGATAACCCACAATCAAAGAATCAACATTATGATAGGAGAGACTTTGTTGCTAGGAAGCACGGTAAAGAAATAGAACCATGGGTTCAGAAACCCATGCCTTTTCCTCCTAAACCATCCAATAAAAAGGATGACGAGGATTTTGAGCGCTTTGCGGAAATGATAAGACCTATCTTTTTGTGCATGCGTTTGACTGATATGCTTAAAATGAACCCTTATGCTAAATACATGAAAGATATTGTTACTAATAATAGAAAAATACCGGAAGCTGAAATTTCCACCATGCTTGCTGATAACCCACAAGTATAGGGGATCGCAAAAGTTTTCGAGGGTAGAGTATTCAACCCAAATTTATTGATTCGATACAAGGGGAGCCAAAGAATATTCTCAAGTATTAGCAGCTGAGTTGTCAATTCAACCACACCTGAAATCTTAATATCTGCAGCAAAGTGTTTAGTAGCAAAGTAATATGATAGTGGTGATAACGGTAGCAAAAGGTAACAGTAATAAAAGTAATGTTTTTGGTATTTTGTAGTGATGATAGCAATAGCAACGGAAAAGTAAATAAGCGAAGAACAATATATGGAAAGCTCGTAGGCAATGGATCAGTGATGGAGAATTATGCCGGATGCGGTTCATCATGTAACCGTCATAACCTAGGGTGTCACAGAACTAGCTCCAGTTCATTGATATAATGTAGGCAGGTATTCCGAACATAGTCATACGTGCTTATGGAAAAGAACTTGCATGACATCTTTTGTCCTACCCTCCTATGGCAGCGGGGTCCTTACAGAAACTAAGGGATATTAAGGTCTCCTTTTAATAGAGAACCGGAACAAAGCATTAACACATAGTGAATACATGAACTGCTCAAACTACGGTCATCACCGATAAGTATCCCGATTATTGTCACTTCGGGGTTAACGGATCATAACACATAATAGGTGACTATAGACTTGCAAGATAGGATCAAGAATAGTCATATATTGATGGAAACATAATAGGTTCAGATCTGAAATCATGGCACTCGGGCCCTAGTGACAAGCATTAAGCATAACAAAGTCATAGCAACATCAATCTCAGAACATAGTGGACACTAGGGATCAAACCCTAACAAAACTAACTCGATTACATGATAGATCCCATCCAACCCATCACTGTCCAGCAAGCCTACGATGGAATAACTCACGCACGGTGGTGAGCATCATGAAATTGGTGATGGAGGATGGTTGGTGATGACGATGGCGACAGATTCCCCTCTCCGGAGCCCCGAACGGACTCCAGATCAGCCCTCTCGAGAGGTTTTAGGGCTTGGCGGCGGCTCCGTATCGTAAAACGCGATGATCTCTTCTCGTTGATTTTTTTCTCCCCGAAACTCAATATATGGAGGTGGAGTTGGAGTCGGAGAGGCAACAGGGGGCCCACGAGGTAGGGGGGCACGCTCTAAGGGGGTAGGCGCGCCCCCCACCCATGTGGCAAGGTGGTGGCCCCCCTGGCCTTCATCTTTGGTAGGTATTTTTCTTATTTTATGAAAAGTGTCTCTGTGAAGTTTAAGGTCATTCCAAGAACGTTTGCTCCTGCACATAAATAACACCATGGTAATTCTGCTGAAAACAGCGTCAGTCCGGGTTAGTTCCATTCAAATTATGCAAGTTAGAGTCCAAAACAAGGGGGAAAGTGTTTGAAAAAGTAGATACGTTGGAGACGTATCAACTCCCCCAAGATTAAACCTTTGCTTGTCCTCAAGCAATTCAGTTAACAAACTAAAAGTGATAAAGAAAAACTTTTACAAACTCTGTTTGCTCTTCTTGTTGTAAATATGTAAAGCCAGCATTCAAGTTTTCAGAAAAAGATTATAACTAACCACATTTGCAATAACGCATAGGTCTCAAGTTTACTCATATCAATAGCATAATCAACTAGCGAGCCATAATAATAAAACTCGGATGACAACACTTTCTCAAAACAATCATAATATGATATAACGGGATGGTATCTCGCTAGCCCTTTCTGAGACCGCAAAACATAAATGCAGAGCACCTTTCAAGACCAAGGACTGACTAGACATTGTAATTCATGGTAAAAGAGATCTAGTCAAGTCATACTCAATGTAAACTAACAGTAATGAATGCAAATGACAGCGGTGCTGTCCAACTGGTGCTTTTTAATAAGAGGATGGTGACTCAGCATAAAAGTAAATAGATAGGCCCTTCGCAGAGGGATGCAGGGATTTGTAGAGGTGCCAGAGCTCGGTTTTGAAACAGAGGTGAATAATATTTTGAGCGGTATACTTTCATTGTCAACATAACAACCAAGAGATGGTGATATCTTCCATGCTACACATATTATAGGCGGTTCCCAAATAGAATGGTAAAGTTTATACTCCCCCTTCCACCAACAAGCATCAATCCATGGCTTGCTTGAAACAACGAGTGCCTCCAACTAACAAGAGTCCCAGGGGGAGTTTTGTTTGCAATTATTTTGATTTAGTTTGCATAAAGCATGGGACTGGTCATCCCCGTGACCAGCCATTTATCTCGTGAGTGAGGAGCAGAGTCCACTCCTCTTGAGAATAACCCGCCTAACATGGAAGATACAGACAGCCCTAGTTGATACATGACCTGTTCGAGCATACAAAACAGGATATTTATTTGAAGGTTTAGAGTTTGGCACATAAAAATTTACTTGGAACGGCAGGTAAATACCGTATATAGGTAGGTATAGTGGACTCATGTGGAATAACTTTAGGTTTTAAGGGATTGGATGCACAAGCAATATTCCCGCTTAGTACAGGTGAAGGCTAGCACAAGACTGGGAAGCGACCAGCTAGAGAGCGACAACAATCATGAACATGCATTAATATTAACCAGCATGAGTAGGATATAATCCACCATTAACATAAATATCGTGAAGGCTATGTTGATTTTGTTTGAACTACATGCGTGAACATGTGCCAAGTCAAGTCACTTAAATCATTCAGAGGAGGATACCACCCTATCATACCACATCATAACCATTTAATAGCATGTTGGCACGCAAGGTAAACCATTATAACTCATAGCTAATCAAGCATGGCACAAGAAACTATGATCTCTAGTTGTCATTGCAAACATGTTTATTCATAATAGGCTGAATCAGGAATGATGAACTATTCATATTTACAAAAACAAAAGAGGTCGAGTGCATACCAGCTTTTCTCATCTCAGCCAGTCCATCATATATCATCATAATTTCCCTTCACTTGCACGACCAAACGATGTGAATAATAATAATAGTGCACGTGCATTGGACTAAGCTGGAATCTGTAGGCCTTCAATAAACAGGAGAAGACAAGGCAATATGGGCTCTTTTGTCACATTGTAATGCCCTCAATGCGGCTATATCTCCCACGTGTTGAAGCACGACTTACAGGCATAACCGCACTGAAAGCAATGTCGCAAGTGAGGTAATCTTCACCCAACGCATGTAATACATAAGGGAAAAAGATCCATAGTTGGCTTACAATCGCCACTTCACACAATTCCATGAATAAAGCATTACATCATCCAGATACAATCAAGGTCCGACTACGGAACCAAAATAAAAAGAAGACTACCCCAAAAGTGTAGCGACCCGACCCGAATGGGTCAAGTCTCTATGCTTAAGTGTCATCCCTGGATCGGTATGCTGAAACACACAGTACTCGAGGATTTATAAAAGAGGTAAATCACATGTAAAAGTAACGTAAATACTATTACCTCAAATCCAAAATAGCGGAAGTAATAAGGTTGTGGGTTCCCATCAACACCAACGGCAAAGTTGAGTGTAGAAATCGTAACCCTAACATATCACTTACTCGTCGTAAGATAATCCTGCAACATGAGACGTTGCAGCCACAGAGGGTCAGTACATTGAATGTACTGGCAAATTCAAACCATAGAGAATGATGAATAAAGGCTATCACTACATGCATATTTGGCTGGTGGAAAAGCTCTATGGTTATAAGGTTTTTGCGAAAAGCCAATTTTTCCCTACTGCAAAGGAATACATTTTAATTAACTATCATGGTGGTTGTTGAACATTGAGAATGGTTGACAGCATTCTCAATCCCAATTAAGCATCATCATTAAAACCCAACAATATTCATTTAAAGTAACGTGATGAGATCAACAGGATAATCCAAGAACTAGATACTCAAGATGTCCATAACCGGGGACACGGCTAATCATGATTAGTTTGTACACTCTGTAGAGGTTTGCGCACTTTTCCCCACAAGACTCGATCTCCTCCGTTGGTTTTCTCGCACTACATGGTGTTTGAAAAACGGATGACCGAGACATAGCCTTTCAGAAGCGCTAGCACCTTACGTTGGATAGACCGGTACACCTACTTTCCCCTACATCTGCTAGTCTACCCTGTAAGAGTTCGCACGACTTAATCAACTATGCCAGAGCCCATAATGGCTTGTGGCTGCACACGGAAGTTTCTAGTATGAATAATCTCATGATCCCTTTGAGCCTGGGTGGCGGTCCAAAAGAAAAACAGGCAAGTCCTGGAATACCCAGGTGCCTAGACAGGCAAGTCCTGGAATACCCAGGTGCCTCAATCCACCCAGATGTGTGTTTAAGTTGCCACCTTAAGTAAACCATTAATTAACAATCTCACATCTGTCATGAAATAATCTCAAAACCAAATCCACGTCTATGAGCATAGCATGGCAATATAAGCATAACGTAATAGTAACTCCCAAGGGTTTGATAATAAACAGGTAATAGGTACTACCTCATCTACTTCCCATCCCACAGTTTAATTAGATCCTAATCATGCAATGTGTGAGGATTGATCTAATGCAATAAAACTGGGTAGTAGAAAAGGTATGATCAAAGTGTGAACTTGCCTGCAATGTTGATGAAGATGATTCGCACTCAAAACTCTTGATAGATCTACTCATCACACTCCGGTCAATCTATCGTAAGCAAGCAATAGTAACCACACATAAGCAATTACTCAAAAGATCAGAAAGAACGAAGAAGACGATTCGGAAACATCAAAACCAAGCAAATACTCTTGCAAGATAAAACAATTTCTAACAGTACCAAAATTATGTGAATTTGGCCTTATTAGAATGTTTAGGTCAAGAGCTTTGATTTGCAAAAAGAATCAACTCAAACGGAGCTACGAAACACAAGTTATGATCAAACGAAGTTTGAATTCAAATCTGATCTAATTCAAATTTTTAAACTTTTCAAAAACATGTTTGAGTTGGATTACTGGATAGAGGAGATCATAACAAAGACGTGGGCGTTGGTTTCGTTGGATTTGGATAAACGAGTAAAAAGATGTGGTCGTTTGAAGTACAGGGACTAATCTGTAAATAAACTATTCACAAACAGGTCCCTGGCCGAAAAATAAAAAGAAAAAGAAAAAACTAAATAAAGAACGTTTGCTAACGAACGCTAATGAACGAACCTGTTCACTACAGAAGCTAACATAACGAACGTTTACTAATTAAAGAAAACGTTTCGTGGAGAAAAAAACAAAGCGATCTGGATCTTTGGATCCAGATCCGACGACGAGGGAGGCGGCGGTTACCGCGGCGATCGCCGGAGTTCGAGAAGACGGCGCCGGCGGCTTCAAACGAGGATGGGGCGGCGGCTCCGGTGGCTCTCCGGCTCGGGCGTCACCACCAGAAGGAGCCGGGCGACGAGGCGGAGACGAGGGAGGCGACAGCTCCGGTCGAGGGCGACGGGACGGTGCGGGGCGACGGCGGCGGATCTCGTTGGAGTTCGAACTCCGGCAAGTGCGGGCGGTGGCTACAAACGGCGCGGCGGCGGCTCGGCTTCGAGCGGCGAGATGCGGGAGAGAGAGGGGTGTCCGGGCGGCAGCTTTATAGGAGGAGGGGAGGCACGGTGGCGTAGGGAAGGGGCGGCCGGTGACGGGGCGGCGCCGGACTCCGGGAGGAGTCCCGGTCGGGGACGACGGGCGAGGCGGCGCGGAGCTGGGCCTTGGCCTGGCTTCGGCTAGGCCGGCCAGTTCGGTGGAGGGAAGCTCCTTTTTTTTATTTAATAAACTTTTTTTTCAGAGAACTAAAATAATAAAAACAAAATAACAAAAAATATATATATATAGGCATATAATATATCAAATTTTTCAGAAAAAGAATATCCACAACATGAACATTTTTGTAAAATCAAATAAAATCCACACAAATTCAGATAAGTCAAAGAGTGCTACTGGTCTATTAGAATCCAACAAAAATCATTTTAAAAATACCAAAATGATTTCAAATAAAATTTTCTCCAATTTTCTATTGTAGGGAATCATGTTACCCTAATTTCCATGTATTTTATTTTTGGAGAAAAATAATTTGAATAAAACTCAAATAAATCCAAATTGAAAATAAATTCAAAAGAACTTTGAATTTGATCCTTGAAACTCACAACTCATATTTCATAATTTGAAGAAGTCATTTTATCTTCTCTCATGAAAATCATTGAGTTGCATAAAGTTTCTGAATTGGAAAATATTTCCCAATGGAATTCAAATATTTTTCAAACACCCTTTTCTTTTTAAATGGAAGAAGTCATGTCATCTTCTCTCTAGGGTTTTGTGTTGAAATGAATTTGAATTCATGGAGATCAGAAAGCAAATATGAAAGTTTGGGAAAGTCCTTTTATTCCCTCTCATTTAACTTTCAAAAGTTTCGAATTCACCCACTTTCAGACAATGAATCAACAATCAATCAAATCTATCTATTTGTTTATAACATTCCAAAATTTAGAATTTTGGGATGTTACAAAAAGCTACACAGATCCCTGATCGTCCCAACTGGACTCCACTACTGATCAACTGGAACGAAACAACAAAAAGGACAAGATCTTCATCGAGCTCCTCCTTGAGCTTGGTTGCGTCACCTGCTCGGTCACATTAGCACCTGCAAAATGGTTTTGGAAGTATCTGTGAGTCACGGGGACTCAGCAATCTCACACCCTCGCGATCAAGACTATTTAAGCTTATGGATAAGGTAAAGGTTTGAGGTGGGGCTGCAGCAAGCGACTAGCATATATGGTGGCTAAACATACGCACATGAGAGCGAGAAGAGAAGGCAAAATCACGGTCGAACAACTATGATCAAGAAGTGATCCTAGAACAACGTACGTCAAGCATAACTCCAACACCGTGTTCACTTCCCGGACTCCGCCGAGAAGAGACCATCACGGTTACACGCGCGGTTGATGTATTTTAATTAAGATCAACTTCAGGTTTTCTACAACCGAACATTAACAAATTCCCATCTGCCCATAACCGCGGGCACGGCTTTCGAAAGTTCAAATCCCTGCAGGGGTGTCCCAACTTAGCCCATCACAAGCTCTCACGATCAATGAAGGATATTCCTTCTCCCAAGACGATCCGATCAGACTTGGCATCCCGGTTACAAGACATCCTCGACAATGGTAAAACAAGTCCAGCAAGACCGCCCGATGCGCCGACATCCTGATAGGAGCTGCACATATCTCGTTCTCAGGGCAACACCGGATGAACACTATGTACAGCTAAAACCAGCCCTCAAGTTTCCCCGAGGTGGCGCCGCAAGTGGCTCTAATTTGGACCAACA
>NC_041382.1:157876990-157934356 GCF_002162155.2 Triticum dicoccoides | reverse complement strand
GCGACTCCCAAGGGAAAAAGGCTAGGTGGCGAATGGTAAAACCAAGGTTGGGCCTTGCTGGAGGAGTTTTATTCAAAGCGAACTGTCAAGGGGTTCCCATTATAACCCAACCGCGTAAGGAACGCAAAATTCAGGAACATAACACCGATATGACAGAAAACAAGGGCGACAAGAGTGGAACAAAACACCAGGCATAAGGCCGAGCCTTCCACCATTTACCAAGTATATAGATGCATTAATTTAAATAAGAGAAATTGTGATATCCCAACAAAATAACCATGTTCCAACATGGAACAAACTCCAATCTTCACCTGCAACTAACAACGCTTTAAGAGGGGCTGAGGAAAGCGGTAACATAGCCTAACAACGGTTTGCTAGGACAAGGTGGGTTAGAGGCTTGGCTCAACAATATGGGAGGCATGATAAGCAAGTGGTAGGTATTGTAGCATAGGCATAGCAAAAGAGTGAGCAACTAGCAAGCAAAGATAGAAGTGATTTGGAGGGTATGGTCATCTTGCCTGAAATCCCGCAAGGAAGAAGAACGAGTCCATGAAGAAGATAAACGGACGTAGTCGAGCGGATCCTCACACACACGACGTTATTGGAAACAACCCAAAGAAGCAACACCAGAAAGAAGCAAACAACATAGTAAACCACCAACACATCAACATGGCATGATGCACAATCGAGTATGATGCATGTCTGGTTTAATGAAGCATGGCATGGCAAAGTGCACAAACAATCCTACAAATTAAGTGGAGCTCATTATGCAACGGAGTTGCATAGTGAAGAAAACACCACATGACTTATTTAGTTCTCTCTCATTTATGTACCCAACAATATTAAATGTTGTTAGCATGGCAAGAGATGAAGCATAAAGAAACTATCTATCTAGGAAAGTTTAAATGAGGCCGGAAACAACTAACAACAATTCTGGTAAATCCCCATATCCATACCTTAGCTTTGGTATTGTTCAGCCCTAAACCATATTTTTTAGTTGTTAAACATGCAAAGTAGGGCTACCATGTTAAACTATGCATTTTTCTACCCCATTTACATATAAAGTTTATTAAATTCCGAGTCACGGTTATTTAGTTATGAAGTAAATCATTTTAGCAAGTTATTAAGAAAATTTAAACAAACATCATTTTAAACATTTTAGACATAGATGAAAGTTGCATATTATTAAACTAGATGAAAATCTAAGCAAGTTTCATATAAAGTTTGTTTTAAACCGATGCACGGTTTGTGAGTTATTATATGCATGTTGTCTAGGGACTTTTCTGTAAATATGCAGTGCACTGGTTTATTAGGAAAATCACAGAACGGGAAGAAAACCAATATGGGCCAAATCTGCTGGCTGGTCCAACAGGGCACAGGGAAGGCTGGGCGCGTCCTCACCTCACTGGGTCGGATCTGGCCATCGGCTGGGCCCCAGCACGCGGTTCAGCAGAGGGACTGGGCCTTGGGCCTTGGAGAGGCTGGTGTTGGAAATATGCCCTAGAGGCAATAATAAATTGGTTATTATTATATTTCCTTGTTCATGATAATCGTTTATTATCCATGCTAGAATTCTATTGATAGGAAACTCAGATACATGTGTGGATACATAGACAACACCAAGTCCCTAGTAAGCCTCTAGTTGACTGGCTCGTTGATCAATAGATGGTTACGGTTTCCTGACCATGGACATTGGATGTCGTTGATAACGGGATCACATCATTAGGAGAGTGATGTGATGGACAAGACCCAATCCTAAGCCTAGCACAAAGATCGTGTAGTTCGTATGCTAAAGCTTTTCTAATGTCAAGTATCATTTCCTTAGACCATGAGATTGTGCAACTCTCGGATACCGTAGGAATACTTTGGGTGTGCCAAACGTCACAACGTAACTGGGTGGTTATAAAGGTACGCTACAGGTATCTCCGAAAGTGTCTGTTGGGTTGGCACGAATCGAGACTGGGATTTGTCACTCCGTGTTAACGGAGAGGTATCTCTGGGCCCACTCGGTAGGACATCATCATAATGTGCACAATGTGACCAAGGAGTTGATCACGGGATGATGTGTTACGGAACGAGTAAAGAGACTTGCCGGTAACGAGATTGAACAAGGTATCGGGATATCGACGATCGAATCTCAGGCAAGTATTGTACCACTAGACAAAGGGAATTGTATACGGGATTGATTGAATCCTCGACATCGTGGTTCATTCGATGAGATCATCGTGGAACATGTGGGAGCCAACATGGGTATCCAGATCCCGCTGTTGGTTATTGGCCGGAGAGTTATCTCGGCCATGTCTGCATGACTCCCGAACCCGTAGGGTCTACACACTTAAGGTTCGATGACGCTAGGGTTATAGGGAATAGATATACGTGGTTACCGAATGTTGTTCGGAGTCCCAGATGAGATCCCGGACGTTACAAGGAGTTTCAGAATGGTCTGGAGGTAAAGATTAATATATAGGAAGTATGGTTTTGGCCACCGGAAGTGTTCCGGGCATCACTGGTAGTGTACCGGGACCACCGGAAGGGTCCGGGGGTCCACCAAGTGGGGCCACTAGCCCCGGAGGCCTACATGGGCCAATAGTGGGAAGGGACCAGCCCCTAAGTGGGCTGGCGTGCCTCCCCACCAAGGCCCATGCGCCTAAGGGGAAGAGGGGGCAAACCCTAAGGGCAGATGGGCCTTAAGGCCCATGCCTGGTGCGCCTCCCTCTCCCCCTCCAGTTGGCCGCCACCCTAGATGGGATTGGGGCTGGCTGCCGCCCCTAGGGTGGAACCCTAGGTGGGGCGCACCCCTCCCTCTCCCCTATATATACTTGAGGACTTGGGGCTGCCAACAGATGAGTTCCTCTCCTTCTTCGCGCAGCCCTACCCCTCTCCCTCCTCGTCTCTTGCGGTGCTTGGCGAAGCCCTGCTGGAGTACCACGCTCCTCCACCACCACCACGCTGTTGTGCTGCTGCTGGATGGAGTCTTCCCCAACCTCTCCTTCTCCCCTTGCTGGATCAAGGCGTAGGAGACGTCACTGGGCTGTACGTGTGTTGAACATGGAGGTGCCGTCCGTTCGGCACTAGGATCATCGGTGATTTGGATCACGACGAGTACGACTCCATCAACCCCGTTCTCTTGAACGCTTCCGCGTAGCGATCTACAAGGGTATGTAGATGCACTCTCCTTCCCTCCTTGGTAGACTTCTCCATAGATTGATCTTGGTGATGCGTAGAAAATTTTGAATTTCTGCTACGTTCCCCAACAGTGGCATCATGAGCTAGGTCTATGCGTAGTTTCTATGCACGAGTAGAACACAAAGTAGTTGTGGGCGTTTATTTTGTTCAATATGCTTACCGTTACTAGTCCAATCTTGATTCGGCGGCATTGTGGGATGAAGCGGCCCGGACCGACCTTACACGTACTCTTACGTGAGACTGGTTCCACCGACTGACATGCACTAGTTGCATAAGGTGGCTAGCGGGTGTCTGTCTCTCCCACTTTAGTCGGATCGGATTCAATGAAAACGGTCCTTATGAAGGGTAAATAGCAATTGGCATATCATGTTGTGGTTTTTGCGTAGGTAAGAAACGTTCTTGCTAGAAACCCATAGCAGCCACGTAAAGCATGCAAACAACAATTAGAGGACGTCTAACTTGTTTTTGCAGGGTATGCTATGTGATGTGATATGGCCAAGAAGAATGTGATGAATGATATGTGATGTATGAGATTGATCATGTTCTTGTAATAGGAATCACGACTTGCATGTCGATGAGTATGACAACCAGCAGGAGCCATAGGAGTTGTCTTTATTTATTGTATGACCTGCGTGTCATTGAACAACGCCATGTAATTGCTTTACTTTATTGCTAACCGGTAGCCATAGTAGTAGAAGTAATAAGTTGGCGAGACAACTTCATGGAGACACAATGATGGAGATCATGATGATGGAGATCATGGTGTCATGCCGGTGACGATGATGATCATGGAGCCCCGAAGATGGAGATCAAAAGGAGCAATATGATATTGGCCATATCATGTCACTATTTGATTGCATGTGATGTTTATCATGTTTATACATCTTCTTTGCTTAGAACGATGGTAGCTTAAATAAGATGACCCCTCACTAAAATTTCAAGAGAAGTGTTCTCCCTAACTGTGCACCGTTGTGAAAGTTCATCATTTCGAAGCACCACGTGATGATCGGGTGTGATAGATTCTTACGTTCGAATACAACGGGTGTTGACGAGCCTAGCATGTACAGACATGGCCTCGGAACACATGCGAAACACTTAGGTTAACTTGACGAGCCTAGCATGTACAGACATGGCCTCGGAACACGGGGGACCGAAAGGTCGAACATGAGTCGTATAGAAGATGCGATCAACATGAGATGTTCACCGATGATGACTAGTCCGTCTCACGTGATGATCGGACACGGCCTAGTTGATTCGGATCATGTATCACTTAGATGACTAGAGGGATGTCTATCTGAGTGGGAGTTCATAAGATGAACTTAATTATCGTGAACATAGTCAAAAGGTCTTCGCAAATTATGTGGTAGCTCGCGCTTCAGTTCTACTGTTTAGATATGTTCCTAGAGAAAAATTAGTTGAAAGTTGATAGTAGCATTTATGCAGACAGTAGAAGGCTTATGTCCTTAATGCACCGCTCAGTGTGCTGAACCTCGAACGTCTTCTGTTGATGTTGCGAACATCTGACATACACGTTTTGATGACTACATGATAGTTCAGTGCGTAATGCTAAATGGTTTAGAATTGAGGCACCAAAGACGTTTTTGAAACATCGCAGAACATATGAGATGTTCCAAGGACTGAAATTGGGATTTCAGGCTCGTACCCACGTCAAGAGGTATAAGACCTCCGATGATTTTCTTAGCCTGCATAATAAGGGAGAAAAGCTCAATCTTGAGCTTGTGCTCAGATTGTCTGAGTACAACAATCGCTTGAATCGAGTGGTAGTTGATATTCTAGATGAAATAGTGATGGTTCTCCAAAGTCACGGCCACCAAGGTACTAGAGCTTCGTGATGAACTATAACATATCAGGGATAGATATGATCCTTGAGCTATTCGCGACACCGCGAAAAGTAGAAATCAAAAGGGAGCATCAATCGTTGATGGTTAGTAAAACCACTAGTTTCAAGAAGGCAAGGGCAAGAAAGGGATACTTCATGGAACAACAAATCAGTTGCTGTTCTAGTGAAGTAACCCAAAGTTGAACCCAAGCCCAAGACTGAGTGCTTCTGTAGTAAGGGGAACAGTCACTGAAGCAGAACCACCCTAGATACTTGGTAGATGAGAAGGCTGGCAAGGTCGACAGAAGTATATTGGATATGCATTATAATGTGTACTTTACTAGTACTCCTAGTAGCACCAGGGTATTAGATACCGGTTCGGTTGCTAAGTGTTAGTAACTCGAAACAAAAGGCTACGGAATAAACGGAGACTAGCTAAAAGGTGAGATGACGATATGTGTTGGAAGTATTTCCAAGGTTGATCAAATATTGTACGCTCCCTCTACCATCGAGATTGGTATTAAAACCTAAATAATTGTTATTTGGTGTTTGCGTTGAGCATAGACATGATTGGATTATGTCTATCGCGATACGGTTATTCATTTAAGGAGAATAATGGTTACTCTATTTATTTGAATAATACCATCCCGATCGTAGTGATACACATTTTCATGCCAAAGGTATAAGATAGTAATGATAGTACCACACAAATGTGGCACTGCAATTTGAGTCATATTGGTATAAAACGCATGAAGAAGCTCCATGTTGATGGATCTTTGGACTCACTCATTTTTGAATGGATTGAGACATGCGAACCATGTTTGTTGGTAGATATGCATGAAGAAACTCTATACAGATGGATCGTTTGGACTCACTTGATTTTGAATCACTTGAGACATGTAAATCATACCACATGGGCAAGATGACTGAAAGCCTCGTTTTCAGTAAAATGGAACAAGAAAGCAACTTGTTGGAAGTAATACATCTTGATGTGTGCAGTCCAATGAGTGCTGAGGCATGTAGTTGATATCGTTATGTTCTTACTTCGTAGATAATTTGAGTAGATACTGAGTATATTTACTTGATGAAACATAAGTCTGAATTATTGAAAGGTTCAAGTAATTTCAGAGTGAAGTTGAACATCGTCGTGACAAGAGGATAAAATGTCTATGATATGATCGTAGAGATGTATATCTGAATTACGAGTTTGGCACAGAATTAAGACATTGTGGAAATTGTTTCACAACCGATACAGCCTGGAACACCATAGTGTGATGGTGTGTCCGAACATCATAACTGCACCCTATTGGATATGATGCATACCATGATGTCTCTTATCGAATTACCATGATAGTTTATGGGTTAGGCATTAGAGACAACCACATTCACTTTAAATAGGGCACCACGTAATTCCGATGAGATGACACCGTATGAACTATGGTTTAGAGAAACATAAGCTGTCATTTCTTAAAAGTTTGGGGCTGCAAAGCTTATGTGAAAAAGTTTCAGGATGATAAGCTAGAACCCAAAGCGGATAAATGCATCTTCATAGGACACCCAAAACAGTTGGGTATACCTCCTGTCTCAGATCTGAAAGCAATAAGGGGTTGTTTCTAGAATCGGGTCCTTTCTCGAGGAAAAGTTTCTCTCGAAAGAATTGAGTGGGAGGATGGTGGAGACTTGATGAGGTTATTGAACCGTCTCTTCAACTAGTGTATGGCAGGGCACAGGGAGTTGTTCCTATGGCACCTACACCAATTGAAGTGGAAGCTTATGATAGTGATCATGAAACTTCAGATCAAGTCACTACCAAACCTCATGGGATGACAAGGATGCGTACTGATTCAGAGTGGTACTAATTCAGAGTGGTACTAATTCAGCGATGGTGGGCCTGGATTCCAAAATGGCTCGAGGCCATATAATCCGAGAGAGGATCCATATATGAAAACAAAGTGTAGACTTTGGAAGAACTACTTGATGGTCGTAAGGCTATTAGGTACATATGGATTTTAAAAGGAAGACGGACAATGATGGTAAGTATCACCATTAAGAAAGATTGACTTGTCGTTAAGATGTTTTCTGACAAGTTCAAGGAGTTGACTACGATGAGACTTTCTCACTCATAGAGATGCTAAGAGTCTGTTGGAATTATATTAGCGATTACTGCATTATTTATGAAATCTTGCAGACAGGATGCCAAAAAACATTGTTTCCTTGACGATTTTCTTGAGGAAAGGTTGTATGTGATACAACCAGAAGGTTTTGTCAATCCTGAAAGATGCTAACAAGTATGCAAAGCTCCAGCAATCCTTCTAAGGACTAGAGTAAGCATCTCGGAGTTGGAATGTATGCTTTGATGAGATGATCAAAGTTTTTGGGTGTATACAAAGTTTATGAGAAACTTGTATTTCCAAAGAAGTGAGTGGGAGCACTATAGAATTTCTGATGAGTATATGTTATTGACATATTGTTGATCAGAAATGACGTAGAATTTCTGGAAAGCATATAGGGTTATTTGGAAAGTGTTTTTCAATGGAAAGCCTGGATTAAGCTACTTGAACATTGAGCATCAAGATCTATATGGATAGATCAAAACGCTTAATGGTACTTTCAAATGAGCACATACCTTGACATGATCTTGAAGGTGTTCAAGATGGATCAGTCAAAGAAGGAGTTCTTGCCTGAGTTGTAAGGTATGAAGTTAAGACTTAAAGCTCGACCACGGCAGAAGAAAGAGGAAGGACGAAGGTCGTCCCCTGTGCTTTTGTCATAGGCTCCATACGGTATGCCATGCTGAGTACCACACCTGATGTGTGCCTTGCCACATATTTGGCAAGAGGGTACAAAGGTGATCTAGGAGTAGATCACCATATAGCGGTATAAATTATCCTTAGAGGAATAAGGATATGTTTCTCGGTTATGGAGGTGATAAAGAGTTCGACGTAAAGAGTTACGTCGATGCAAGCTTAACACCTATCCGGATAGCTCTGAGTAGAGATACCGGATACGTATAATGGAGCAACAATTTAGAATAGCTCCAAGTAGAACAGTTATTTGAAATGGCTCCAAATGTAGCGTAGTAGTTGCATCTACAAGATGACATAGAAATTTGCAAAGTACATAAGGATCTGAATGCTGCAGACTCGTTGACTGAAACCTCTCTCACAAGCATAACATGATCAAACCCAGAACTCTTTGGGTGTTAGTCACATGGGGATGTGACCTTGAGTGTTAATCACATATCAATGTGAATTGGATTATTGACTCTAGTGCAAGTGGGAGACTGTTGGAAATATGACCTCGAGGCAATAATAAATTGGTTATTATTATATTTCCTTGTTCATGATAATTGTTTATTATCCATGCTAGAATTGTATTGATAGGAAACTCAGATACATGTGTGGATACATAGACAACACCATGTCCCTAGTAAGCATCTACTTGACTGGCTCGTTGATCAATAGACGGTTACGGTTTCCTGACCATGGACATTGGATGTCGTTGATAACGGGATCACATCATTAGGAGAATGATGTGATGGACAAGACCCAATCCTAAGCCTAGCACAAAGATCGTGTAGTTCGTATGCTAAAGCTTTTCTAATGTCAAGTATCATTTCCTTAGACCATGAGATTGTGCAACTCCCGGATACCGTAGGAATACTTTGGGTGTGCCAAACGTCACAACGTAACTGGATGGCTATAAAGGTACACTACAGGTATCTCCGAAAGTGTCTGTTGGGTTGGCACGAATCGAGACTGGGATTTGTCACTCCATGTAAACGGAGAGGTATCTCTGGGCCCACTCGGTAGGACATCATCATAATGTGCACAATGTGACCAAGGAGTTGATCACGGGATGATGTGTTACGGAACGAGTAAAGAGACTTGCCGGTAACGAGATTGAACAAGGTATCGGGATACTGACGATCGAATCTCGGACAAGTATCGTACCACTAGACAAAGGGAATTGTATACGGGATTGATTGAATCCTCGACATCGTGGTTCATCCGATGAGATCATCGTGGAACATGTGGGAGCCAACATGGGTATCCAGATCCCGCTGTTGGTTATTGGCCGGAGAGTTATGTCGGCCATGTCTGCATGACTCCCGAACCCGTAGGGTCTACACACTTAAGGTTCGATGACGCTAGGGTTATAGGGAATAGATATACGTGGTTACGAATGTTGTTCGGAGTCCCGGATGAGATTCCGGACGCCACGAGGAGTTCCGGAATGGTCCGGAGGTAAATATTAATATATAGGAAGTATGGTTTTGGCCACCGGAAGTGTTCCGGGCATCACCGGAAGTGTTCCGGGCATCACCGGTAGTGTACCGGGACCACCGGAGGGGTCCGGGGGTCCACCAAGTGGGGCCACCAGCCCCGGAGGCCTACATGGGCCAATAGTGGGAAGGGACCAGCCCCTAAGTGGGCTGGGGCGCCTCCCCACCAAGGCCCATGCACCTAAGGGGAAGAGGGGGCAAACCCTAAGGGCAGATGGGCCTTAAGGCCCATGCCTGGTGCGCCTCCCTCTCCCCCTCCACTTGGCCGCCACCCTAGATGGGATTGGGGCTGGCCGCCGCCCCTAGGGTGGAACCCTAGGTGGGGCGCACCCCTCCCTCTCCCCTATATATACTTGAGGACTTGGGGCTGCCAAAAGATGAGTTCCTCTCCTTCTTGGCGCAGCCCTACCCCTCTCCCTCCTCGTCTCTTGCGGTGCTTGGCGAAGCCCTGCTGGAGTACCACGCTCCACCACCACCACCACGCCGTCGTACTACTACTGGATGGAGTCTTCCCCAACCTCTCCTTCTCCCCTTGCTGGATCAAGGCATAGGAGACGTCACCGGGCTGTACGTGTGTTGAACACAGAGGTGCCGTCCGTTCGGCACTAGGATCATTGGTGATTTGGATCACGACGAGTACGACTCCATCAACCCCGTTCTCTTGAACGCTTCCGCGTAGCGATCTACAAGGGTATGTAGATGCACTCTCCTTCCCTCGTTGGTAGACTTCTCCATAGATTGATCTTGGTGATGCGTAGAAAATTTTGAATTTCTGCTATGTTCCCCAACAGCTGGGCCAAGTAAGGAAGTGGCTGGGTCAGCTGGATTTGACGAAGCTTAGTGCTGGTCAACACGACCTGTTCTCGTTCATGAAGCAGGGGATGCAGACGATGGCGCGAAGACCGGTGAGGGCTCCAGTGAGGTGGCCTCGGCGGGGACCGGCCGGAAGGGTCTGGGATGGCGGGATCCGGCAGATCTGCGCACGGGGATGGAGCTCTAGCGGTGCAGCATGAGTGAAGCGGTGGGTCAGCAAGGCAACCTGAGACAGGGAGCTCGGGCGCCTGGGGAAGAAGCACGGGCGCCTAGGGAAGAAGCACGGGCGGCACAGGAGGAGGTCGGGCGCGACGCGAAGCTCCAAGGGCAGGCCATGGCGGGTCCCTGGGTGGCGGAGGCGTCGGCAGGAGGTTTCCGGTGAGGTGAACTCCGGCGGCGGGACGAACTTGGCAGGGTGACGGCTCTCTGGTGGCCGACGGCTCATGGCGTCGCCGTGGGGCTCGATTTCCTGCGAAGAAGAGGGCAAGGGTAGAGCTTAGATGGAGAGCCACGGGAGGAAATCGAAGAGGAGGGCTGACGGAAAGAGCAGGGACAGCGAGGACGGCCTGCTGGTTGCTGCTGCTCGCCGACAGCGGCTGGGTCGACGCCGGGGTCGAGGTGCTGTAGTGCGAGGAGTCCGGCGAGGAGGCAGGAGGGCCAAGCCATGCAGGCCTCGGGCGGCTGCAGGGGCTCGGTCCCCTCGATCCAGATCGAGGCGAGGAGGGGCTATGCTCTGGATTGGCTGGTGTTTGAAAGAAAGAGGAATTTTGGATCAGGGAGAAAACTACTGGTTCGGTGTGGAACCCGAGGAAGAGAGTGGCGGCGGTGGGATGGATCCCTAGAAATTTGGGATCTGGTCTAGGGTTAGACTAGCTATATATAGTAGGTGGGTTTGACTAGGGGCTATCTCGTCCCTCCGATCGTAATCGGACGGACGAAAACAAATAGTTAGGGAGCCCAATTAACAAAATGGAGACGTTTTGTAGATGTTTGGGGATGATCCGGACACAGCGGTAACGACTGTCCGGGTCGGGTGCGGGACAGATTTCGGACGCGCGCGGGAGGAGGTCCGCGGGCAGACAGGAGAGGTTAGGTAGGGCATGGCGGTGAGAGGTAGTGCAGAAGGCAGAGGGCTGAGAAGAGAGAAGAGGAGAGGCCCGGCGACTATTTCCGGAGACCAAAAACGTCCGACGTTTTGACCGACTATAATGTCGCTATAGTTATCCATTGGGGCGTCAAACGGACTCCGAACGCAATGAAACTTGGTAGGCGGTCTAATAACAACAAAACAACACCGCACGCCAACTTTCATCCCATTCTGAGAACATTTTCCGGCCACTTCTAGAATAATATTCGGACGTGCCGCGGGCGCGTGCAAGTGTGTCTCGGCTCAGAATGGATAACGGATGGAACTGGGGGAAGCCGGACGGATGTATGTTTTGAAAACATGATGATGCAATGCACATGATGACATGGCAAGATGCAACACGCAAGCAAATGACAAGGCAACAACAGCGAATAACTGGACGACACTTGGCGCAATGGTCTCGGGGTGTCACACACATCAACAATAATGCATATAAGAGCCTCTTTACCAATTTAATTATGGTCTTCTCCTATCAACCCCCAAAGAAAAGAAAATAAATAAATCTATTTACATGGGAAAGCTCCCAACAAGCAAAAGAAGAACAGGAAATCTTTTTGGGTTTTCTTTTTAATTACTACTACAAGCATGGAAAGTAAACTAATTAAAAGCTGCAACTAATTTCTTTTGTTTTTTCTTATGGTTTATTAAACACACAAGAAGAAATCATAAAAAAGGAAAATAAACTAGCATGGATGATACAATGAAAAAGTATGAGCACCGACATCTAGCAATGAGTGTGTGAGCATAAATGTAATGTCGGTGAGAAATACGTATTCCACCAAGCTTAGGCTTTTGGCCTAAGTTGTTCTTTGGCCACGGCTGGCCTGGCTGATATCCATAATATTAGTTGGGGTCGTACTGTGATGCAGCAGCTATCGCCTGCTGAGCTGCAGCGTGGAGACGAGCGGCCTCCTCTCTCCTCTCGTACTCATCTGCCTCCTCTCTGGTAATAGTATATCCTCCTCTTGCCTGATAATCAAAGAAAGCTGGGGCAGGGAGAGTAATACGGACAACACGACGTTTGTCAAAGATTAGTCGATACCAGAGAGGTGATTCGTTCCTCTCGACAAATTGGTGGTGAACCATAGCATTAAAATCTAGATAGGCAGGAGGTAATTCAATATCATCTTCGCATACATCTATACCAAGAAAATTAGCTACGCGGGTTGCATAAATTCCACCAAAGAAATCTCCATTAAATCTATTAAGATGCAACCTACGTGCAACATTGGCTCCCAAATTATAAGATTTGTCTCCTATCACAACACTCCTAAGAATACTAAGGTTAGGGACACACATGTGACATGCCTCATCTTTACCATTTATGCATCTACCTATGAAGAGAGCAAAATAATGTATAGCAGGAAAGTGAATGCTCCCTATGGTAGCTTGTGTAATATGTCTAGATTCTCCCACAGTTATACTAGCAAGAAAATCTCTAAATTTAGATTTGCGAGGATCCCTTATACTACCCCATTGTGGAAGTTTGCATGCAGTGGTAAAATCCTCTAAGTCCATGGTATAAGATTTATCATAAAGATCAAACAGGACAGTTGGAGAATTACGTGAAGTTGAAAATTGAAACCTCCTCACAAAGGAACTAGCACTACAAAAAAATACACTTCCGTGATGATACGTGTTTGTCACAGTAGGTCACTTTTTTTGTCATGCATGTACATCCATGACAACTTTATGACAAAATCAAGATAGTCATACATGTGCTGTCGTAGAAGTGTTCCATGACATTACCAAAATTATCATCACAAAAGTGTCCACTTCCATGACAATAAATCGCGCGTCACAGAAGTGCTTTCGTCAAGGGTGACCGACACGTGGCATCCACCGTAATGGAATGCCGCTAAGCTATCGGGTCGGGTTTTGGATCCGATAACCCGTTAACAGTCCCAACCAATGGGGATTTTCCACGTGTAAAATCATCATTGGCTAGAGGAAACACGTGTTGGCTCATCGCTGGGACAGATGCCATCCACTCACTGGAAAGAAGGCACCTATGATACGTCGGCACGTGGAACAGCCCAACAGTGGCCCATTCCTGTGAAAAGGCCGGCTCATTTGACTTGGTCAAAAGCTGGCGGGCCGGCCCATGGAAAGCCTATTAATGGCCTGTTCGCATATAGCCCATTTACAGCCCGCTAACCCAAGGCCCGTTACGCCCTATCCGAATTAGGCCCAGTAGCGTCATCTGGGCCGTCCAATATGATTCCAGCTCGTTTTCACTTCTGGCCCATGTATAGCCCATGACGTCTTTCGGCCCATATGAGGCCCTTTGTAACTCTTGGCCCATTAGCGGCCCGTGCTGAAACTGGCCCGTAATGAATAGTGTATCACTTTACACCCATTAACGACCCGTGGTGAAACTGGCCCGTAATGAACAGTGTATCACTTTATACCCTTTAACGGCCAGTTATTCCGTTGGGCCGTCTCCAGCCCATGTTATCTTTTGGCCTTCTTAGAGCCCATTTATTCTTGGGCTCATTTCCAGCATTCGTTTACTTACGGCCCGTTACTGTCATTTTTTGCTTGTGGGCCAAATTCAGCGTGTGGTTACAGTCGGCCCGTTTGTGGTCCGTTAATACGTTGGGCCATTTTCATGGCGTCATCAAATGCGGTTTATTAATGATGGCCCGTTATGGTCGGCCCATGAACGGACGATTCCAACTCTAGCCCGTTTACGGCCAGAATGCGGTCTGTTTGGCCCATGTTTGGCCAATCGATCATACAACCTGTATAAGGCCCATTGATGATACGACCCATAGAAGGCCCATTGATGATACGACCTGTAGAAGGCCCATTGTTTCTACGGCCCGTAGAAGGCCCACTGTTTCTACGGCCCGTAGAAGGCCCACTGTTTCTACGGCCCGTAGAAGGCCCACTGTTTCTACGACCCGTAGGAGGCCCAGTGTCACTACAGTAAATATTAGCCCATGGTTATTGTGGCCTAGTATTAAAAAATAGGTTATTGCAGCCACTAGAAAACCGCAGAAAAAGAACTACACTGACTACAAGCAAACAAATAAACAAGACAACAAGGAAATAAATAAGCAAGCAACTTACACTAGGCTATCACGGCTATTACACATATGACATCCACTGGGCATCAAAGTTCGCCACCAGTGCAAATATAGGGAACACAGCAGGATATAAACGCCGCAGCAAAACAAGTCCAGAACTGAAACAACTTCAGAAGAGCTCAAGAAACAATATCCTGGGTACCCATAATGCTGGCAAGATGCTTAGCAAGCTTATTAAGTGTCTCTTGTTTGGCGCTTAAGTCCTCCAGCGCTTGCTATTGCACCAGAAAGTATGCATCTGAATTCTGTAGGGACTTCCTCAGTCCTTTGGCTTCCTGTTGCATAACATCTAATCGATGTCTTTCAACTTGAAGTTGAGACTCAAGAAGCCGAACTGATTCAGGCGATGAGTTCGAAGAGCTGGTGCCAGAAGTGGTAGCCAGTAACTCGAACACTACATCAAGACAGGACTTTGGGGTTGTCTCAGTGTCTTCAATATAGTTTTTATCAGCTTTCTTGGAGACTAACAGGGATGTCTCACTATCTTGAACCTTATCTGCATTACTTCCTTTACCATTGCATAACAGGGTACTCTTCTCCAATATTTTATCCGCGTTCTAAAAGAGAAACAAACAAACACATCTCAGGTTTACAATGTAGTATATGAAACTCATTTTGGTAAACCAGTTCAGTAGTAAGGTGGACAAGATAACAGCATGAAACAAACATATATCTTTGTAGTATGGTCACTGTATGGTCTATATCATTCTAGTTTATGTTGCCAAATCAAGATAGATATAGTTCGAATCATATCTATTTAAGACAAAGCAGCATAGACAGAATATAAGTGTGGGAAACTACACAGCAATAACAACACTTGTAATGTGCATGGCATGAGAACATAACTGTTTATTCAATTGAAACTGAAATCAACATAGAGCAAGTTACAACAGCAAACAGCCAAACACATTGAAGAAACAGGTTTAAAACATACCTGTTGCACCATTGGAGTTTCAATTGCATCCTTCAAATTTGAAATTAGTTGGTATCAGTAAATACAGTTATGCAAGAGCAAAGTAGTATGAACCATAGCTACGGAACCTGACCTGAGAACAATTCTTCTTCTGCTTTAAGCGTTGACTTCGGGTTCGGAGTGGTGGTCCTCGTGATTTGGGCTCTGCAGTTGCCTTACTAACTGCTCGTGTTTGGGTGCTCTGTGGTGGAGATGGTGCTGTGTCAACGGGAACTGGGTGTCTATCTGCTGGGGTTGGGGTTAGAAAGGGGTGTAGCTGGTTCTCTATCCAACTGGGTAGGGGTACAATCTGCATGAGTGTGGGTTATGTGTGGTGGGGCTGGTTCTAGGGCAAGTACAACTGTGGTTCTATCTGCATCAACAGGTAGCACGATCTTTTCTGAAGACCGTGTTTTTACTCCCACAGATACTGCCATCACTCCCTCCAATTGAAATGGCTGATAAACAAGAAAAGTAATTGAATGTATAGAAATTGTAAGATAGACAGGTGCAATTGATAGTAGGGAACAAAACAGGGCATGAAATAATTCACATTTATGTCGTCTAAGCAAACAGAATAGCATGACATAATTTCACATATATGATGGCTAATTAAACAGGATAGCATGACACAATTTCACATGTATGAGGGCTAACTAAACAGGATAGAATGACATACTTCAAAATATGATGACTATGTAAACAGGATGACATGATATAACTATACGATGTGTCTATTAAAGTGGTTGGCATGCCATAAATCACAAACATGCCGTCGATGGAAACATGATGGCATGATATAATTCACGGATAGAATGACATAATTTAAATATGATGACTATGTAAACAGGATGAGATGATATAACTATATGATGTCTTTAGAAAATGGGTTGGCATGCCATAATTCAGATACATGTTGTCTATGTAAACATCATGGCATGACATAATTCAAATATACGATTTATATACTAAGGAAGTGAGCATAGGGCAATCGCATATATGATGTGTCAACTAAGGAGATGGCATTCAATATTGTGTATATGATGTAAAAACTAAGCATTGCAATACAACATATGCATTATCTGAGTAATATAACCCTGCCAAGTTTGAGCATACACCTCAGGGGGATAATAGGACTGGTCGTCTGCCTCTGAATCCTCCTCTGAAGAGCTATCTGTAACTAGCAAGATATCTGCTTCAGCAGGTAGCATTGTCTGCTCTGTAGACCTTGTTTTCACTCCAGATTTCTCCATCATCAATTCAAATGGCTGATGCACAGGAAGAGCAGTTGAATATACAAACATTGTCGACAAAAGCAATGAGAAATACAAAAAAAGGACGGCATGATATAATTCACATATATGACGCTTGCCTAAACAGCATGGCATTGCATAATTCACATACATAATGCCTTGCAACAAGATAACATTGCATAATTCACATATATAATGTCTTGCAATAAGATGGCATTGCATAATTCACATATATGGTAATTAGACACAAAACAGGTGGCATTCACACAAAGCATGTCTAAACTAAGAAAATGACATAGCAATGCAAGATACCATACACACGATATGAGAAACATAACCCTGCCAAGTTAGGGCATGCACCTCGGGGGGGGGGGGATATGACTGGTCATCTGTCTCCGAATCCTCCTCTAAGGAGCTATCAGTAACCAGCAAGACATGCGCTTCGTCAGATAGCATTGTCTGCTCTGAAGACCTTGTTTCCACGCCAGATTTTTCCATGACCGTGCCAAATGGCTGATGCACAGGAAGAGTAATTGAATGTACTAAAATTGTTGACCAATTTAACACGTAATAAAAAATGAGGGCATGATATAATTCACATATAAGATGACTGGCTAACCAGGGTGGCATTGAAAAATTCACATATATGATGCCTGGCTAGACAAGATGGCATTGCATGATTCACATATACGATAAAGAAACTAAACAGATGGCATTGACACAAAGCATGTCTAAACTAAGCAGATGACTTCTTTAATGTATATAGTAAGCAATGCAAGGCACCATATGCATGATATTACCAACATCAGCATGCCAAGTTAGAGCGAAGACCTCATGGGTTAAATAGGAGTGGTCTTCTCCTTCTGAATCCCCCTCATAACAGTTATCTTCCTCTTGATTACGATCCGAAATGGGTGGAGGGGGGGCTGCCTTTGCGCCCACCATGGAACGACGTCTGCATGAAATTTTATTGCAACGCAAGGCTCGTCTCTTTTGCTCTACATGATCAGTTCCATTGTGTACAATAACTCGCATGCATAGGAATAAAACATAGTGAGATTATGTAAGGAGTTCATGCACAAATCCAGAGTGATGGTAGCAAACTGTGGATAGACCCAAAACCAATGATAGCAGGCAAATAATAGCTTTAGTTAAAAAAATACAGATAATGGCTCCTTTAATGTTTGTTTGCACCCAACATGAAACTCATAGTAGACATTGGAGATTAACCAGATAGTAGACAGATAGTACTGATTGCTACCCCAATATGTACCCCACAACCATTTAAAAACTCAAGTTTCAGCATTAGTTTGGACCTGACTCGGAGTCTAATAGGTGAACACAACGATAATGTAGAATGTCATCATATTAAGCGACGCATAACGTAAGCAGACACATAAGAGTGCGACCTCTCTTGCGGACCCGTGTAGTCCACAAGGTCATCTACTCAGTTGATGATGGTAATGCAGTTGTCGTGGCTGCCGGCGGCGGGGAAGAAGATCTAAGGCGGCGAAAGATAGTCTAGAGAGTGGATCCCTGCTGTGGTGAACCCTTCAATCGTTGGAGCAGCTGAGCTGGGGTGGAACACAGCGCCGCAGGAGAAGGACAAACTACACAAGGTTTTCTTTGACACATATCTGTAACAGAAGTAATTGAGTAAGAGCTTGTTTGAATTTGAGGATTCTAACAATGCAGGGATAGGAAATAGACAGGAATAGGATATGAATGCACGTGCAAAACAGAGAATTTAAAAACACAGGATTTCTGCCAATCTAGGTGTTTGATTCACAACAATTGGAAGATCACAAGATGCAAAAAAGCATGGTGAGATTAAGTCAAACCACAAGAAAATGTACGGTTGTAATGCTATTATGCTACTATCTCTTAGTCTTGTGCTTGATGAATTGGAATATGAAAAGGAGGAGAAGTGGAAATTAGAATTCCTACGGTTTTTCTTTCAAGGAGACACTAAAGGAACAAATCCTACAGTTTTCCTTTGCTCCATTCCTTTGCACCAAATTCATGAAAAGTAGTACCATAGGAAACTTTCCAATTCCTATGTTTTTCATTCACTTTTCCTTTCAAGCACTGGCGATTCTAGTAGGCAGGCTTGAGCAAGGAAAATCCTACACTAAAAAAATGTTTTTGTGCTACTTCTATTACTTTGGACCCAGGCCACTGCCATACTAGCTCAACTCCTAGGCCCATCGACAAATGCACAGCTCAAACACGCAGAGATAAATAATGATGGTGTTCAAGAGAGTCCATCACGGATAGCTAAGTTGCCTGGTACCTCACTGCTTGTCATATAGTAGGATAAAATAATCGTATTTCCCATTACTACGAGTGCTCAGTGGACAATTTATATAACATGTAGAGTAAAAAAGAGAAGCAACAAGTGTACAACCTCTTTGGCGAAGCCAAGTCGATCTCAGCGTGATTGGGTTGGCCGGTGAGGATGCTTGGGCTGACTTGGCTGTCGGAGGAGGGGAAGAAGATCTTAGGCGTATGGAGATGGAGCCCGAGGTACTGCTCCACTATGATGGAGGGTTTCATCGTTGGAGCAGCTCCGGTGAGTTGTACGACGCCGAGGCTGAAGCAGGACAAGAGAGACAATGAACAACGTTAACCTGAGTGGAATTCTAATAGCATCTCCAATACATGACGTAAAATACATAAACACAAAGTGCTAGATGTAAAATACATCAGCCGCACATCTCTGAACTTAACTGTCAAAACTGAATTTAACTGTCGATACTGAACTTAACTGTTGAAACTGAACTTAACTGTCGAAACTGAATTTTGCTGTCGAAACTGAATTTTGCTGTCGAAACTGAACGCACTAGCAAGGTGAGGCTACACGGCGGTCGGCTGACTTTTTCATCTCTTGTTAGTCGATTTTGCAGTCATGGGATATGAAATCAAGGGCCTGCGGTTCATCTTCAACCTCCACCCCCCTAAGCTGGCCAAATAGCAGCCCCCCGCCGCCCACGGCCGGCGGTGCGCCGCCCCGCCCGCCCCGAAAACACTCCCCACCGCTGGTCCGCCGCCGCCCCGGCCATCCCTCTACCCTCCCTCGTGCCGAGCTTTTTCTCCGATGATCCCCACGCCACCGCCACGCCAACGCCCCGCCACCGCCGGCGACCACCGCCCCCATCCTGAACCCTAAGATAGATAGTGGGGTACCTCTCCAGCGAGCCCCCCTCCCCGTTGCGGCTGGTTCTTCCTTCACCTCGGCGGCATCGGAGTGAAGTGTAGCTAAATCAAAACAGCATCGCAAGCAAGAGCAAGAGCGAGAGCAGCAGCGCGAGCAAGAGCAATAGCAAGAGCAGACCAAGCAGGGGACCGAGAGCAAGAGTAGAGTAGTAGCGCGAGTGAAAGCTAAAGCAGCAGCATGTCCTACTGATGTGGACGTCGCCACCGAGGGAGCGACACCGTGGAGGAAGTGGCCGGCGACGATGCCCTGGATGGAGCCGCGCCGTGTCGGCTCGGGACCGAGCGCCGGCAGCACCGTGAGATCGAATCCAGAAGAAAATGCGGCGATTAGTGTACAACCTCTTTGGTGGCTCCGATTAGGCCGTAGCTTCATCCAAGGAAACGGTGATGATGATGCTCTTCTGGTGGTGCAGGTGAAGATGGCGGTGTGGGAATGGAGGTGGCGCGAAAGACGAGTGGAACGTCGGGGCAGCTCCTTGGAGGTGGAGGACGGTGTGGATGAACCGGTGGGACGATGAGATCGACGATGGATCCTCATCCGGTACGGTGGATGAGGGACGTCGAGGTGTTGCTATGGACGATGTCGTCTAGGAAGAGGCTCCGGCTGGGTGGTGGACGGAGAAGGGTGTGGGGTTTCATCGCGGGTTTTCGCGGCCTCGATGTAAGAATGGGTGGGCGGATGGGATGGCATTGGGGAACCAAGGCTTAGAGACGCGCTTGTCCGAAATGTGGGGTAAGTTACGAAAGTACCCCCACCGATTTGAGGCGGTTCTTTCGGTTCAGGGGTACCACGGGCATTTCGTGTGTTGGGATTTCACAGGAGGTGGGAGTTTTCGCGCGCGTTGTAATTTCGGAATAGCAAGGCGCGGGTTGAGATGGAGGGAGTTGTCGGAGCACAATGAGACAAAGATATATCTTAAATATTTCGGGCTAAGAAAGCGCGGGTTGAAGAGGCGGGAGTTTCCCAGCACGATAGACAGAGACGCTAGCTTGAATTTTCGGCATAGCAAGGCGCGGCTTGAAATTTCGGAAGAACAAGCTTAACGTGTACCCAAAAAAGACAATTTGCACCTCAACATGCACAACACACACACAAACACCATTTAGACTAGAGTAAGGTACATGTGTATTGCACGCATGAGATTTGGCAACCAAATTATGAATAAATACCACATTATAGCATGCAAGATTTGAGTCATGTATGCATGATGTAGATGTTCGTTTAATTCTTATAGTTCATTTCATTCAAAATCATCTAGTTTTTATAAGAAAGCTAATCTATTTTAAGATTCATGGAATTGTGCGTCGTAAGACATAAAGTAAAAACAAATAATGGGAAATCATGTAGAAAAACATTTGGGCAATTCTGATACGGAAGATTCTAGAACAAATAAGAAGTGCTTGTGTTTTGATGTTTGTGCATTATGCTTAAGTTCAACCATGGAGTCTTCTAGATTATACATGTGGCGAAATCTGGTGGAATCTAGATGATATCCAATGGCCAGTAGTGCTCAAATTGCCATATTTGGACCATCAGATTCGCCTCATCCAACGACCATCTTTCAAAGTTAAAGTTACCCGCACACAATATAAAAAATATAAAAATATATAATATATATATAGGGGTATAGATATAGATATGTGATGCAAAAGCCGCCCATCATCTCCAATTAGAATAGTCTGTCCATGCACGGATGCGACGTGGCCAAATGAGGACTGCCATCGGTATCTCAAATTCAAATCAGTCTGACCTTGTTCAATGTGTATACATTACAACATGCTCGTTTCCAAACCACACCGCGCAGATCTCCATTATATTCATGCATGCATGGGTTTCAAACATCAGGATCTCTTATTCAAATATTTGAATTCAACTTTACATTGATTGTGACCTCACCTATTCAGCTATTCTTTTACACCCACACAGTAGTCTTCTCTTTATAATTGTACCACAAACCTTCTCTCGTGCATGCATGCACACACACTACCAGTCGGCATTATCCATCGCACGCATGCAATCTTTTCCTTCAGGTCGGTCTCCCATTAAGGCACACACCAACACACATCCCCCTCTCCATCATATCGGGCATTCTTTATCTCTCACACGTGCATGCGCAACAATCAAAGTTCCTCTATGTATGTGTGTATATAGCTAGGTCTTTCATAGTTTTCCACACAAACCGATCAATCGATATATCCAGTGAGGTCTCACCCTCTTTCCCACGTCCACATCGATCACTCTATACCTCTCTATATAGGATTAATATATATAGCTAATACACCCACATTAATTATGTATCCAACGTCCCCCTCTCATCATCCATGCCTTCCGCTTCATCTCTCAGACGTGTGCACAATGGCGAAGACAGGGGCAGTAAGGGCCCTGCCCCCTCCCCCCTAACATCACTATATATCAAGGCTAATATGAATGTGATCATTAGACAATTTCTGCTAAAAATGGTTTAAGTTCATGAATTGACCCTCCTCGCAAAGGATTAGCAATGCTTGGCCCCCTAGCTCATTTATTTTTCATGGCTCCGCCACTGCGCGCATCAGTGCACGTGTTCGCCCTCTCTCTCTAAATATCGATCTCGCACTTGTGCATTCCTTCATAGTCTCCCTCCACTCGGCCCCTCGCACCATCTTCTAGCCCCCCACCGGATTTTTCCACATGTACAATCTAGCAGACTCCATGGTTGAACTTAAGCATAATGCACAAACCTCAAAACAACAGTGGTTCTCTTTTGTTCTAGAATCTTCCGTATCATAACTGCCCAAACTTTTTTCTAGTTGAATTGCCATTATTTGTTTTTACTTTATGCTTTACAACGCACAATTCCATGAATCATAAAATAGATTTAGGGCTTCTTTGATTCAAAGGATTCTCAAAGGAATTTTGGAGGATTCTAATCATTAGGAATTTTTCATATCTTGGTTGTTTGATTCGTAGGATTGTAAACCATAGGAATTTTTCCATATAATTCATTTGCACTAGATTTCATAGGAAACATCCCATCCACTCAAACCTCTTTGAAAGAATTCTGCGTTTTTTCTATGCACAATCAAACAGTCGTACAATCATGTAGGATTCAAGACGACATTCCACTATAATCCCATGTTTTTCCTATTCCCGCGTTCTTAGCTTTTTTATAAAAACTAATTGATTTTGAATGAGAAGAACTATAAGAATTAAACGAAGGGCTACATCAGGCATATATGACTTAGAGCTTACATGCTATAGTGTGGTATTTATTCATAATTTGGTTGCAAAATCTGATGCGTGCAATGCATGTGTACCTTACTAGTACTTCGAGTATGTGCAAAACACGTAAATTAGAATACCAATGGCACGCTACATAGTGTCTCTCTTACAGTTCATGAAGCCACGTGGCACATGTGTAGGCGTTGTCGTGACCTCCTTGCGTGGATTGATCACAGTGACGTGCTGCTGATTCCAGAAGAATGTACTCGTCCTCCCTGAGCCATACTGGCGGTACATGCATGAAGCGAAGATGTGCACGCGAGTACACGGGCGGACGCAATTTTGTACCAAGATCGACCCCATGTGATAATTTGACGCGTGTAAAGTCGTTCACTTCATTGGTGGTCAGTTAATACAACGCATGCAAATTGAGTGGACGTGAGGGCGGAAGAAAGACATTATTACTCCACTGCGCTCATGCGAGTACTTAAATCGTGGGTTGCTAGTAATACTTCCATTGGTCTCCTTCGTATTTTGTGCCAATTTTTGACAGTAACATAATATTTACGCATTTGAGCAGTGTAGTAGTACTTGAAATTTATGTTCTGCTAAACTCATTGGGAGCCGTTTTGGGCCTCGAAACCAAAACCATCAATTAATATTTACCTTGTTCCCATCACATTCGAAAGCCTGCTCACACCTACTAGTAGTACGTACCAAACCTGAACGTGTTCCCACTATGCAGGTATTAGTACTAGTGCTAGTACTTAGGTTATAAAAAGGGGAACTACCTAACCGAAAATCACTCTACCTTTCCTCCTCATAAGTGCTTCTTCTTCGTCCGTCGTTGCCATGGCCGGTGAGCAGAGCTCTAGGTCGAGAACTACTCGTAACAAGGGAGCGGCAACCAAGGTTGCGGAAAAAAAGAGAGGGCTCGCCGCCACGCAGAGACCTCGAAAGATCTCTCACGGGTAGGCGATGGCTCCCAGGAGCGCCCTAGCTGCGGAGGCAAACATGCCGAGCCGGCGAAGCTAGAGTCGTTATCCCTCGACGGCATGCCCGATCAGCTCAATAAGCAGAAGGAGTTCATCCAAGGCTTGATGGAGTTGCTGAAGGAGAGCCTCGATGACATGCCCGCTGAGCTCAATCAGTAGGTGGAGTTGACCGCCGGCTTGGTGATGCTGCTGAAGAAGAGCATTGCCTCGAAGAAGAAGGCGGCGGCGAAATCCTGCGACTTCGGGAGGTAAATGCGAAGCTGTGCCATGAGATCGACCTGTTGAAGGAGAAGAACGCCGGCCGGAAGAAGCTGCATGAGAATAGTAGTTCCTCGATGAAGATGCTACATGCCCTCGCCATGGAACAGAAGGAAGAGTTGGCGAAGCTCCTTATTGAGCACCCGGCTGCTGTCAAGGTACGTAATATGGCCGTGGAACAGATGATGAAGGCTCGCGTCGAGAAATGCCGCGTCATGGAGACAATGATGAAGATGGCGGAGGAGAGACGCAAGGAGATGGAGGTCGTGGAGGCGATGAAGAAGCAGTTACGATTCCGCGGCGAATTAGATCATTTGGGGTGATAATCTTCCTTCTTCTTTTGCTCCTGTGTTTCATCTTTTACTTCAGGTGTTTCGCCGCACGTGTCACGTTCTCTGCTAGGCATGTATAGAACAATGTTTTTTGAGGGAATGAATAGAACAATGCTAACAATGAGATGACTAGCAAATTAGATCATTTTTATCGCCATATGGCACTGGGCTGCCATGTTTCGTGCTCCTCCGTTGCAGTACTACTCCAGTGGAAAACTTGAGTATACCACACGGTTCTTTGATCCTCCTCGATCAGGTTGTCGGTGCATTTATACGAGCAGTCAAATCACAAGGCCCATCCTTCCAGCAGTAATGAGCCGTCAAATCACAAAGGCCCTCGCCTCTCGTGAAACCGACCAAGCTAGACTGCCCCGCCCTCTAGCCTTTTAAAAAATGTATACTTTCGTACAGCAGTAGTATCGATGGATTGTGCCATGGAGCAAAACTTGAAATTAAAAAAAGGTGGTACATATAGAGAGCGCTCGTCGCCAAATTATGCATATAGTACTATTAAAAAGGCTAGTCACAATAATGGTGTCCAGCACAACCCACCCCTCAAATAAAACTAAGAGGGTGCTTGTATACGTTTTAGTCCCATGACTAAAAGTAGTGGGACTAAAACAAGCTAGCCTCACCCATGCTTGGATCCAAATACTAAAAAGGCTAAAATCAAGTTAATGAGCATTTATTATCCTGCAAACCCTCCAATCCAGAACTCGCCTGTGTTAAAGGAGAGGAGTTAAATGAGTAGAGAGAGAACTAATCCACATTTTAGTAGGGGTACCCCTGACTAAAAAAATTTAGTCTCAAGACTAGTTTTAGCCCTCTTTAGTCAGGGGTGCTTGGAACTTTAGCCTCTTAAAGAGACTATTTTTAGTCAGACTAAAATAAGTCCCCTGGATCCAAGCACCCTCTAAGCATCCTGGAATTCTTTGACAAAACTAAGCACCCTAAAATTCTTTGACAACTAAACTGCTGGCTATATGATGTTGGCAATATATATTGTACGTATATAATGTGAAGAAACGAGTGGTAGAACTATACCAGCTAAAAGATGAAATGTAAGAAATACTAGTATGTATGTACTGAAGAGTTAAAGTAACGAGAAGAAACATAACATAGTTCTGCTGGGGGCTCAGCACAACACACCCCTCAAATTAAATTAAGCACACCTGAAATTAAACTTTGCAACTATTCCGATAGACACTGCATTAGAACCACCATGAGCAACGACACTGCCACCTTACTCGGAGTCCTCGTCCACGTCCTCGATTTCGTCCTTGTCCCTGTTCCTCTTGGCCGATACTTCCTTGCTTGAACCGCACACTTGGCTATTGCTCTTCATCCAACCCTTGTAGATATTGAAGCAAAGGTAGCCATCCATTGCAGCGTAGTGGATGTGGTCTATATCTAGTACATTTCTCTTCCATGCATGACGATGAAACGTGTAATGAGGTTTCTCCAGTTTACCGTACGAAGGATGAACCATGGCTCCTGCCAGGGTCAGCATTGAAGGCTGACGAGAGGACACCAGCCGATTCTTCTGGAGGTCGAAGGTGTTGCCTACAACGAGGCCTTCTTTGTCATTACCAAAGTCTATAGTAACAAATTTGACTAGGTTGCTCTCGAGGAAGTCCTTAAAATCCTGGCACTCAATGTCGGCATGGCATATGTGGTAGACCAAGCATAAGTCATGCACGCAACCTGAATCACGGTGAGCTTCTTCCTCTCTTTTCGTCCTTTAGATGCTTCTCTCGTCCCGGGACTATGGTGTACTCAACATCTAGCCCAGTGACCCACTCATCATCTGAGTCTTCGAACATGCGTCTGAAGCGAGAAAGGCATCCTTTCACCGTTGCGGAAGAACGGGTGTAGATGACGTCGAACTCATCGCCGGTGGTGGTTCTAACCTTGTACTCACCGCCGATCGTGGAGATTTGGGACGCCATGGATTTGGGAGGAGGGTTAGGATTAGTGGAACTGCCGTAATGTGAATGGACGGGACGATTAGGAGCGGACTGCCGTAGTATTGAAGAACGTGCGGGGACGAGTAGGAGCGAACTGCCAGCATGCGAACGGCAGGGTAGTGGCTTTCCATTCTCCCATGATACGGGCTTCTGAGAGCCTTTGGATCTGAGATCGAACGGTTGCATGGCGTGATTCTAGACCTATGGGTGAATATCCTATACTGGAGGGTTATTCTGCAAATTTTCAGCAACTTAGCAAGCGACCGTTTGATCTCAGATCCAAGGGCTGCCAGCAGCTCGTATAATGGTCGCGCCTACCATGACCATCGCGTCGCTCGCGCGGTCGCGCCCTTGGAGATTTAACACGGTGCGTTAGGCTATCTGATGTTGGCATGTCATACATAGTCATCACTTAGTCACTCATACTACAACAAGGTTGGCTATAAGTGTATTTTTTACTCCTCTCTATCTCTTTCTTCGTACTCAAGGAAGAAACGGTGGTAAGCGCGTGTGTTTATTGCATTTGCCAAGGAGTGACCTCTGAAAGGATCGATATGGTTGACTAGAGGGGGGGTGAATAGGCAACTAACAATTTTTAGCTTTTCTTTAACAATTTAAACTTTGCATCAAAGTAGGTTGTCTAGATATGCAACTAGGTGAGCAACCTATATGATGCAACAAGGATAGGAACACAAGCAAGCAAGTGATATGAAACAAATAAGCTTGCACAAGTAAAGGCACGAGATAACCAAGAGTGGAGACAGTGGAGACGAGGATGTGTTGCCGAAGTTCCTTCCCTTTGAGAGGAAGTACGTCTCCATTGGAGTGGTGTGGAGGCACAATGCTCCCCAAGAAGCCACTAGGGCCACCATATTATCCTCACGCCCTCACACAATGCGAGATGCCGTGATTCCACTATTGGTGCCCTTGGAGGCGGCGACCGAACCTTTACAAACAAGGTTGGGGCAATCTCCACAACTCAATTGGAGGCTCCCAGCGACACCACGAAGCTTCACCACAATGGACTATGGCTTCGCGATGACCTCAACCGTCTAGGATGCTCAAACACCCAAGGGTAACAACATCCGCAAGGAATTAGTGGGGGGAATGAAATTTCTCTTGGTGGAAGTGTGGATTGAGGCCTTCTCAACCACTCCCGAACAAATCAACAAGTTTGATTGGCTAGGGAGTGAGATAGGGCAAAAATGGAGCTTAGATCAATAATGGAGCTTAGGGTTGGAAGAGATAAGTCAACGGGGAAGAAGGGGACCCCTTATATAGTGTAGGACAAAGATCCAACCGTTACCCACCTACCAGCCCGCGGCCAGCGGTACTACCGCGCCAGGCCAGCGGTACTACCGCAGGGCCTTGTGGTACTACCACTTGTTACCAAGCGGTACTACCGCACGACCATGCGCTACTACTGTACAGGCCCGCGGTACTGCCGCAACCCCAGCAACAACAAGGTCAGATCTGACGTGCAGGAGCTGAGGGCGGTACTTCCGCGAGCGTGGTAGTACCGCGCCTCCATGCGGTACTACCACAAGGCAGAAATCCCCTAGCCAGGGGGGAGGAAACATCCGTGCCCAAAGAAACGGAAGAAGCAAAAACCCGACACAGTAATACTGCCGAGGGGCGGTACTACTGCCTGACAACATAGTGCAGTACTAGCGGTACTACCGTGGTAGGTGCGGATGTAAAAAATTACATCCACCCCTACTACCGCGAAGGAGCGGTACTAGCCTGGTGGGCAGCGGTAGTGCAGCTCCAGGGGAGCGGTACTACCGTGGGCACCTGCGGTACTACCGTGCCACCGCACGGTACTACCGCTGGTGCCTACGGTACTACCGCTCTCCTGGGAGCAGTACTACCACGACCCAACTCAACAGCCAGAACAATGGAGGCGAGAAAGTGGAGGAAGCTCCAAGGGAAAAGGAGGGGACAAGAAGGAGATGTGTATGTGATGATTCCACCCAAACTTTTCCGAGGCGGACCCCCTCTTAATAGTACGGCTTTCCTACGACTCCAATCCACCAAAAAGAAATGTAGAAAAGATGTCGTCTTCAACAGTCTTCGAGGGGCACCCAACCGTCTTGTGCCTAGCGATGAAATGTTTGGGATACTCAAGGCACACGATTAGTCCGCAAACGCGTTGTCATCAATCACCAAAACACCTTAGGGATAAATATGCCTTTACAATCTCCCCCTTTTTGGTGGATTGATGACAATACGGGATTTGCACAAGGGAAATAATATTAAGCAACCGCAAACCCCTCCTCTCTAGAATATAGACGGACTCCCCCTAGATGTGTGCCACCTAGAAGAGTGCTTTGGACTGCACGGCACACATACTAGGATCAAAGCTCCCCCTATATTGTAGAGACAAGGCATATATAGTAATAGGAAGGCTATCACTAGACAAGATAGCACAAGCATAAGTTAACTAAGATAGATAGAGTGCATATGTCTTACACCATATGTAGGATAGGTCTCGGAGGCACAAACCAAACAAAAGAAAACAAGGTCCAAACGACAAAGCAAACAAACACACCAAGCACGACACAACGCAAATCCCAACACTCTCTCCCCCTTTGGCATCGAGACGCCAAAAAGGCAGAGAGGACACCTACACACACGGGGTGGCTCGGGCAGAGAAGTCGTTTCACTGCTCCTCATGCTCCTCGTCAGACTCAGCGGCGGGGACGGTCTCCTTGATATCTTCCTCTGAACTGGTCCACTTGTATCCCTACTTCGACATCCAGGCGGCCTTAGGCGTGATGACGTCCTCAGACCCGCCAGACACATCCTCCCCAAAGAGCCTCATAACCTTCTTGTCACGGCGGCGACTCTCCTTGTCTGCCACGTGAGCCATGTACTGTCCCTTTGCCTGCATGCAGAAGAGAGTCTTCATCTTGTCCTTTAACTTCTTGGCCCACGACGGCTTAGAGGAAGGTGTGGTGGACCTAGAAGCACGGTCCTCAGCAATATTCTCAGCAGCAGCCTCCTCCTCACCAACAGCCCTCCTAGCAGAAGAGGCCTCAGCACGGGTAGTGGTGTTGGCCCACTTGGGCTTGACGCGGAGGCTGGTGGACTCATGGCGAATCCAGTCTAGAGCAAGGAACTCATCACCAGGGTACATCTTCTCCCAAGTGGTGGAGAGCAGCAGAAACATGTACGGTCCATAGATAGGTACCTTGTGAGTGAACACCGCAAACCGAAGCTCACTCCACATGATGTGTGAGACATCAAGTGGCTGAGCCTGAGATGAACATGCCTCTGCACACATGAGCAACATGTCCACTAGATAGGCATGAACCTTGTTGTCGGTGTCAAAACCGGCGGATCTCGGGTAGGGGGTCCCGAACTGTGCATCTAGGACAGATGGTAACAGGAGGCAGGGAACACTTTGTTTTACCCAGGTTCGGGCCCTCTCGATGGAGGTAATACCCTACTCCTGCTTGATTAATATTGATGATATGGGTAGTACAAGAGTAGATCTACCACGAGATCAAGGAGGCTAAACCCTTGAAGCTATCCTATGGTGTGATTGTTGTGTATGGAGTTGATTGCCTACGGACTACAACCCTCCGATTTATATAGACAACGGATAGGGTTAGGGTTACATAAAGTAGGTTACAATGGTAGGAAATCTTGAATATCCGCATCGCCAAGCTTGCCTTCCACGCCAAGGAAAGTCCCATTCGGACACGGGAAGAAGTCTTAAATCTTGTATCTTCATAGTCCAGGAGTCCGGCTGAAGGTATAGTCCGGCTACCTGAACACCCCCTAATCCAGGACTCCCTCAGTAGCCCCTGAACCAGGCTTCAATGACGACGAGTCCGGTGCACAAATTGTCTTCGGCATTGCAAGGCGGGTTCCTCCTCCAAGTCCTTCGTAGAAGATTGTAAACACCAAGAGTAGTGTCCGGCTCTGCAAAATAAGTTTCCACATATTGCCATAGAGAGAATAACATTGACACAAATCTAATCTGCCGACGTATTCCGCAGTGCGTCATCACACTATGGCCAAGTCCTTTACTTGAATCGTTTTTACTTTTCCACCTCAGCATGTTTCGCGAGGCGGTTTCCTTGGCACATCTTGTAAAAGCAGAGATCGTGTACCCCCTTTACGGGATTCTCATAAATACGGACGTGGATAACCCAACCGCGCCATTTATCACGGCGCTTGGGAGGCAAGCTAGTTTTACTAGGCTGGTGGGGACGCACAACCGCATCCACCCATATAAGGGGATAAGGATCCACCCTTTTACCTACGCCTTCTTCCTCTTTTGCCTATCCATCTCCTGCGCACTCGAGCTCCAGCGCCCAAGCCCGCACTTCCCACCTCAACCTTCTCCAGCAATGTCCGATGCGGGAGGCAAGTGGATGGTCTCCTCCATCACGGACGGCCATGTCAAAAAGCTAAGGAAGGCCGGATACTTGTCCAAAGACATCGCACACCGGCTTCCTGAGGAGGGGCAGCTTCTCCCCACCCCAAGGCCCCATGAGAGGGTAGTATTCCTTCCCCATTTCCTCCACGGACTGGGTTTTCCACTCCACCCATTTGTCCGGGGGCTCATGTTTTACTATGGCCTAGATTTCCATGATCTCGCCCCAAACTTTATCCTCAACATCTCGGCGTTTATCGTCGTGTGCGAGGCCTTCCTCCGCATCCGCCCCCATTTCGGCCTCTGGCTCAAGACCTTCAACGTCAAGCCCAAGGTGGTGCGCGGCAGCCAGGCGGAATGCGGAGGCACCATGGTGGGCAAGATGGCCAACGTCCTATGGCTCGAGGGCTCCTTCATGGAGACCCTGAAGGGGTGGCAATCGTGGTGGTTTTACATCACCGAGCCACGCGATCCGAAATGGACCGCAGCCCCCGAGTTCCGATCCGGACCCCCCACGCGGCTTATGTCCTGGAAAGAGACGGGCCTGTCATGGGGCGATGAAAAAGAGCTGACCGGACTGCAGACATGCATCCAGTCCCTGGTGAGCAAGCCGATCAAGCTCGTCGATGTAGTCCAGGTTATGCTTGTCCGCCGGATCCTCCCGTGTCAACAACGGGATTTTAATCTGTGGGAGTTCGACCCGGCGCAGCACCGAACCCTTAACAGGCTCTTCGACACGACGTATGAAGACGTCTGGAGGGTGCTAACCAAAGGCGCCGAGGCTCCCACCTCTGCTTTCGAAGACCGCGGATACAGCTCGTAGCGTCACGCTAGTGAGGTAAGCCATTTTCACCTTTACAGGATGTTAAGTTTTTTCATAGTTTGACTCTATGCGGGATCTAAGCTCCCTTACCTTTGACAGGCTTGGCAGGTGAAGTCCGGATCGATTAACTGTCCAGCTCCCTTGCCTGAAGACCCAGCCCCCGCTCTACTAGCGAAGCTGCTGGTTCCAGCACCTTATGTGGTGCCGGAGAAGAAGGCCAATAAGAAGAAGGCCACGGGGACTCGAAAGAGTTCTCGGCATATGGTGGTGTCGGACTCGTCGTCCGACGAGTCCGAGACGCACTCCCCCCGTGAAGACGAGGAGGAGGAAGAAGAAACCTCTCTCCCCCAGCAGGGGGAAGAGAGAAGAGGAAGGCTGCCCCAACGAGGGAGGCCGAGGGGTCTAAGAAGAGGAAAACCCCTCTGCCGGACTACGCCCCCGACGCCAACAAGGACGAAGAGGAGTGGCCGGACAGGACCAGGCGTCCGGCGAAATCGTAAGTGTTTGGATACCAGAGTAACTCATGATATTCCTTTTGTTGCACAGCTTTCCCTAACATCGAATATAATCATGCAGCCCGCCCCGGGCCAAACTCAACGAGTCGTCGAGCGGCTCCCTAGATTCATCGGATGTGGACTCAGTTCCGCCCGCTGTCTCCCCCCGCACTGCGGATGATGGCGAAGTGGCGTCGCAACGAGCTCCGGGGCAGGAGGAGGTGGTCCTGGAGGAGCCGCAAGGCGACCTCCCGGACTCCAGGAGTAAAGGGGACAAGACCCCCCAGGGCTCCAAGTCCGGCTTTGTGCCGGACACCGCGCCGGAATCTTCAACAGTTCTGGACCGCGGTAGGCGAACTCCTTCCAAGAGGAGCAAGCCTTCTGAGCCGGCGGCCTCCGTCCAACCGGAGGTGCCGGACAATCTGCTCGAGGTGCTTGACGGCGCCTCCATCGACGGGGAGCATCGTACTATTATGAGTACGGTGATCTAGAAGGTTCAGTCCGCCAAGAGCGGACTGAGTGAATCTTGCGCTAGCCTCCTAACAGGCTTCGAGGTAAGTAAAAGATATGTAAAAATATTACCGCATAGAAAGTAGCCCCTGATGCTCTGTTTGGCGTTCGGAAAGAAAAGCTGAATAGAGGATCTAGTAAATTTCGCAGGAGTCTAACAAAAAGAGTCAATATGCGTATGCAGGCTTCGCTGCTAGCCACCGCCGCACTGACTGCAGAGGTGGGTGCCCAGAAACAGGGACTCGAGCGGACCGAGCAAGAGCTCGGCCTTGCCAAGCGGCAGCTCGAGGAAAAAGAAGGTAGGAAATACCTTACAGAAAAAGTGCCTATAGAGATTCGTGATTGCAAAAAATAACAGGATTGCACTGCTTATTATAGGGGCCACGACTGAGGTGGCGACCCTCAAGCAGGCGTTGTCCGAGGCCGAAAAGAAAACAGCCGTGGAGCGCACCGAGCGAGAGAAACTTGGGGCTCAGGTCGGCGAGGTGCAGCAAGAGCTTCAGGCTCTCATGAAAAAACATGAGAGTTTGGAGCTGGAGTCAAAGACCCAAGCTTTCGATCTCGCGGCGGCCCTTGAGACTGCCAAGTCTGCCAAGGCCGAAGCCCAAAAGGCCCTCCAAGAGGTGGAGGAGATTAAGAAGATAGCAGCGGGTAAGGCATTCTTTATGCAAAGCAGAAATATAAAAGTAAACTACCTGTTACTTACCCGAATCCGGAGTTCTCCAGGGGAATTCGCAGATCTTCCCCGCAGCGTATCCGACGCTGCCGCATTCTACCGAGCTGAAGAGGGCAGATCGACGGAGAAGGTGTTCTGGTCTCAGTATGCTGAGGCCGGACACCCTGTGCCCTTGAGTGACCAGTTGAAACAGCTGGTCGAGCTCCACAAGGTGGCCGAACAGGCCATGAATGGCTTCATAGTTCGGCTGTGGCCCAGGGAGGCCCTGCCTGGGAGCTACTTCGGGCTGGTGCGGCGGCTGGTGGAGGCCTGTCCAAGGCTCGAAGTCATCAAGCGCTCCGTCTGCATCGAAGGTGCCCGTAGGGCCCTTGCCCGTGCAAAGGTGCACTGGGGTAAGCTAGATGGTGAAAAGCTTGTGAGGCACGGGCCACCGCCGGGGAAGGAGCATCGCAAGCCCGAGAACTATTACAAGGATGTTCTTGCAGGTGCCCGCCTTGTGGCGGATGAATGTACCAAGGATGTAATTTTTGAATAAACTCGCTCATTTTTATCCCATGCGCTGAAAACTTGTTCATATGCGCTAAGCAATGCTTATTGAATTTAAAATATTATTTTCTGTGCGGCCGTTTATCAAAAATTGAGAGATGGCCAGTTGTCGGCTTCTGCCCCCATGCCACTAGTGCTGGGGTGTTCGGTAATAAACCTGAGCGCTCTTTTTCCCATGGTTGGGTCCTTCGAGGGAGGCGCTCAGCACGACGAACCAGGCAATCGGACTATAATGCTTGAACACTCTCACTTAGCCATAGAACTTTATAATTTTAAATTTCGGCGAAGCCCCTAGTTCGGAAGACCGAGTTCGGGGCGCTATCCACGCCTTGGCCGGACAAATCCGGCTCCTCGCTCGAAGCGGCATAAGTCTTTAGGGACTCAAAAAACCTCTCGAACAGCGACCGGTCTCTCACCTCATCATGACAGTCAGTTTTAGGTTTCTCCACTGAGGTGCTTAACCCAGCTCAACCGGGGCACAATCGCAATGGTTCTCCTAGTGCTACCTTAGCCGATAGAGTGGAACGTAAGGCACCAAAACATAGGAGCCGGGCAAATCCAACTATTGACCCAAATCATGATTCGGAGCCGATGCATATAGTGCTATAAGTTCGGGGTGCCGCACTTGTGAAAGTGTACGGGCTTCTCACACCATATTAAAGGGTACTGAAGCCCCTGGCGTACTTGTCGTACCACAGTGTACGGGTGCAACATGTCATTAATGAACATATATAATGGAGAGTAATGCAGAAAATAGACAAAAGCTATGCATTGTTTATAGAGAGGCTATTTATCAAAGCCGAACGATACAAGGAGTGCGATAAGCAAAAAAGATATTTGGACTATTCAGTATGTCCTGACCAGGGGCAGGCCGCGGAATTGTATTTAAAACAGGTATACCGCTCGTAACAGAGACCACCTGGGAGTTCCATAATGCGGCATGGCTTGTCTGCCTCCCTGTTTCTTGCATCATTTGTGCGGCAGTCGAATTGCCGAACAGGTCATCCGAAGTATGGAGTCCTGAAAGTAAGAAAAAAAGAATCCTGCAGCCCCTAGTACATTTTAAGCCATATTTTGGGCATGTTGTTATTGTGCCCCTTCCCCTGTGCCCATGGTATTTCAAGGGCGTAGTTATGTATGCGAGATACTAGTTTCGCTATGTCGCGAAAGCTGAGGTTGGGGGCCGCATTGCTACACTTGCTCTGGGTGTGCCAGGCTGTTCTGATGTGGGTTACTCCGGGCGTGCTTGGCAGTGTCTGACTTTTTAATGGCCGGACTAGAGAATTGCCTGAGAAAGCTGCTATGTACCTCCGCTGCGAGAGCCACCGTATGCTCCTCCGTACAGAGGGAGCATTCGGTGTTTCCGTTGACCGTAATTACTCCTCGAGGGCCTGGCATCTTGAGCTTGAGATATGCGTAGTGCGGCACCGCATTAAACTTTGCGAATGCGGTTCGTTCGAGCAGGGCGTGATAGCCACTGCGAAACGGGACTATATCGAAGATTAACTCTTCGCTTCGGAAATTGTCCGGGGATCTGAAGACCACGTCAAGTGTTACTGAGCCTGTACAGTTGGCTTCTATACCTGGTATAACGCCTTTAAAGGTCGTTCTTGTGGGCTTAATCCTTGAGGGATCTATGCCCATTTTCCGCACTGTATCCTGATAAAGCAAGTTCAGGCTACTGCCGCCGTCCATGAGGACTCTTGTGAGATGAAATCCGTCGATGATTGGGTCGAGAACCAATGCGGCGAAGCCGCCATGACGGATGCTAGTGGGATGGTCCCTTCGATCAAAAGTGATCGGGCAGGAGGACCATGGGTTGAACTTTGGGGCGACTGGCTCTATCGCGTATATGTCCCGTAGCGCACGCTTCCGCTCTCGCTTGGGAATGTGGGTTGCGTATATCATGTTCACCCTCCGCACTTGTGGGGGAAAGCCCTTCTGTCCATTCTTGTTCGGCGGCTTGGGCTCCTCGTCGTCGTTGTGCAGCCCCTTGTCTCTGTTTTCGGCCCTTAACTTGCCTGCCTGCTTGAACACCCAACAATCCCTGTTAGTGTGATTGGCTGGCCTTTCGGGGGTGCCATATATCTGGCACAAGCGATCGAGTATTCGGTCCAAACTGGACGGGCCTTGAGTATTCTATTTGAATGGCTTTTTCCGCTAACTGGATTTATAGCCTTTGAATCCAGCATTGACTGCCGTGTCTTCATTGCTGTCGCTATTAACGCCGCGTTTTTGCTTATTCCGACGTGTCCAGCCACTTTTGTCCTTGGTATCCGAATTACCAGGGTTCTTTGATAAGTTGTTACTGCGAGCTAGCCAGCTGTCTTCTCCCGCGCAAAAGCGGGTCATGAGTGTCGTGAGGGCTGCCATGGATTTCGGCTTTTCTTGTGCCAGGTGCCGGGCAAGCCACTCGTCGTGGATGTTATGCTTGAAGGCTGCTAGGGCCTCTGCGTCCGGATAGTCGACTATCTGGTTTTTCTTTGTTAGGAACCGTGTCCAGAATTGTCTGGCCGATTCTTCTGGCTGCTGAATTATGTGGCTTAAGTCGTCGGCATCCGGCGGTCGCATGTAAGTGCCCTGGAAGTTGTCGAGGAATGCGGCTTCCAGGTCCTCCCAAGAACCGATCGAGTCTGCTGGCAAGCTATTAAGCCAATGCCGGGCCGGTCCTTTAAGTTTGAGCGGGAGGTATTTGATGGCGTGTAGATCATCGCCGCGTGCCATGTGGATGTGAAGGAGATAATCCTCGATCCATACCGCCGGGGCTGTTGTGCCATCGTATGATTCGATGTTTATGGGTTTGAAACCCTCTGGGATTTTATGATCCATTACTTCATTCGTGAAGCATAGCGGGTGTGCGGCGCCTCTGTACTGAGCTATATCACGACGCAGCTCGAAAGAGCTATGTCTGTTGTGTTCGGCCCGGCCGGATTTGTTGTATCCGGCATGAAGATCATTATCACATGCTGTAGGGCGCCTGCGCGATCTGTAGATTCATCTTGTTTGTCTTGCCTTATACTCTAGTATGTCTCGCAGGTCGGGCGCATTTTCCCGTGCCTTAGTTGAGCGGCGTCGGGGCATGGCTTGGGTGGAGGGCCGAGAGGCCTCTCTGTCGCGGCCGCGAGGTGGCCGGTCTGCCATGTCATGCGCTGGTGATGTAGGTGCTTCCTCCTCTGATCGGGGTAGCGGCCTGCGCTTCAGGTAACTCTTGGAGGGGCATTCACGTTCATACTCTTCGGCCGCAAGGACTTTAGTCCATCTGTGAGCTAGCAAATCTTGGGCAACTTTAAGCTGTTGCTGCTTTTTCTTGAGGCTGCTTGCCGTGGCTAAAAGCCTGCATTTAAAACGCTCTTGTTCGGCGGGGTCTGATGGTATGACGAATTTGTCGTCATTGAGGCTTGCCTCGTCTTCGGAGGGAGGCGTATAGTTATCATCCTCGACCTCTCGGTTTGCCGCTCTCTCATGAGGGCTGGCTTCTCCATCTTCCTGCGCCGAATCTTGCTGAGGTGGGTGTTCTTTGGCGCTATCCGGGGTAGTATTGTCTCCAGTGCTGGAATCACCGTTTTTACTTTGGCGGGATTTAGAGCGGCGCCGCTGACGCCGGCGCTTTGGCTGTTTCTTGGGGGCGTTATCCCCTGCTGTTCCATCGCCATCTCCATCTTTTGGAGTATCCACCGTATATATGTCATAGGACGAGGTGGCCTTCCAGCGCCCTACAGGTGCTGGTTCCTGTTCGTCTCCTACATCGTCGTCCATGCCGTCGATGTCTTCGGAGCTGAAGTCAAGCATGTCAGTTAGATATCGACAGTGGCTACAAAGTGGGTGGTGGGTGGGCATTGAATTTCCTCATCGTCCGTATTCCACTGTCGATGACCGTAGTCCGGCCAGGGCTCTCCTGATAAAGAGAGAGACTTGAGAGAATTTAGGATGTCGCCAAAAGCCGAATGCTGAAAGATGTCTACGGCGGTGAACTCCATTATCGGCGCCCAATCGGATTCGATTGGCAAGGGCGCGGGGGGTTCAGAGTCCGGAGAGGAGTCCGGATCCTCGGAGTCACGGGTCGTGCAGAGTGCGGGGCTATCGTTCGGCTCGATCGCTTTTGGGATCGCAGCCCCCAAGGTGGCGTCCAACCGCTCATCCTCGAGTGGCGCAACAGGCTCCGAGTTAGGGGTCAGAACCGATGCGTATGTGGCCTTCCAGGCGCTGTTCGGCGGCATAGCTATATCATGCCCATCGAGATAGTGCGGCGCGCTTGGCTGTGGCTCGAATCCGTCGAAGATCAAGTCCCCGTGGATGTCAGCCGTGTAGTTTAGGCTTCCAAACCTGACCTGATGGCCAGGGGCATAGCTTTCGATCTGCTCCAGGTGGCCGAGCGAATTGATCTCACCCTGGACCATATCGTTATTGATGATCAAAGGAGCCATCGGGCCTAAAGGCAACGACACAGAGGAACTCTCAATGAAAGCACCAATGTCGGTGTCAAAACCGGCGGATCTCGGGTAGGGGGTCCCGAACTGTGCGTCTAGGCCGGATGGTAACAGGAGGCAGGGAACACTTTGTTTTACCCAGGTTCGGGCCCTCTCAATGGAGGTAATACCCTACTCCTGCTTGATTAATATTGATAATATGGGTAGTACAAGAGTAGATCTACCATGAGATCAAGGAGGCTAAACCCTAGAAGCTAGCCTATGGTGTGATTGTTGTGTATGGAGTTGATTGCCTACGGACTACAACCCTCCGGTTTATATAGACACCGGATAGGGTTAGGGTTACATAAAGTCAGTTACAATGGTAGGAGATCTTGAATATCCGCATCACCAAGCTTGCCTTCCACGCCAAGGAAAGTCCCATCCGGACACGGGACGAAGTCTTCAATCTTGTATCTTCATAGTCCAGGAGTCCAGCTGAAGGTATAGTCTGGCTACCCGAACACCCCCTAATCCAGGACTCCCTCACTTGTCCTTGTCGCCAACGCGTGGGAACAGAGTGTTGCGGAAGATGCGATGCATGATATCCAGAAAGGAGTTCAACACCCAAGTCAAGGGGAAAGGAGATCACCGGCTCAATAGCAAACTGCTCCACCAAGTCCAGAGCCTCTCCAAAATAGTCATGAAACTTGTCCTTCTGCATGTGATTCATGTCTATCCACTTGACATCCACGAAGGTATTCTGCTTGTTCTTGATCACATCCAGATAGATGAGAGCCTGTTGCTTGGTCCAGAACAACTCGGTGCCTCTGAGGATAGCCTGAGGATTCACATAGGGATTGATCTTCCGGCGTTCGACATACTCAGTGACTGAAATCTCGTCCATGCCCTTAGCAGGTTCCTTTTGCTTGCTGGCAGTGGTCTTGACATTGCGCTTGGGGGCATTGGAGCCCTCTGGGCTTCATCTTGGGGGTTGCACAGACGCTTGGAGCCAGTGTCACGACTGGGATTGGAACGGCGAGAGCCACCACTTGAGACACAAAACGCAAAACACCCACGACAACAAGAGGGATCAATGCAAAGACCACAACAATGCAAAAGAAACATGCAGAAAGCACACAAGCTAATTGCCTAGAGAGAGATTTGACCCCTACAATAGTACTGCCAAGTGCTGCGGAACTAAGATAGTAGTACCGCTCTTAGTCGCGGTAGTACCGTGTAAGGTCACTGTAGTACCGGGTCTAGGAGCGGTAGTACGAGCTTAGTGCCTCAGCTAGCGCAGTAGTACCACGTATGATGAGCGGTAGTACTGCACGAGCTAGTGCGGTAGTACCACACCTGATGGGCGGAAGTACCGCACGAGCGGTAGCACATGAGACACGGCAGTACCGCACCGTGTCAGCTCCGAACAAGTTCAAATCTGAGAAAAGCCCACAAAACCACGGCGGTACTACGGTTGGACAAATCTAGCACAAGACAACATATCAAGTATGATTCCTACGCAACACGACTCTCCTACATCCTACTCTTGCATAGATTTGGCCTAAAATCTCAAGAACAACAAGCATCTCCCCAAAAACCTAGAAGCGAGAGAACAACCAAGAAAAAGAGGGATTTGGGGAAAAACCTTGGTCCATGGCAAGAGGAAGTGGTGGGGAACGATCCCACCGGTCGGAATCCGAGGAGAGTGGCCGGCGATGGAGATCCGGCGAGGGCCTCCGGCGCCGTTCTTGAGCAAGAGAGAGAGAGAGAGAGACGTTGGGAGAGAGACAAGTGAATGGGTATGGGGAGTTGGAACTCCCCTGCCCGAGTCATAACCCCCACGCTCCCTCGACGGCGCGGTAGTACCGTGCCCCATCGCGGTAGTACCGCGCTATGGCGCGGTAGTACCGTGCCTCTCAAAGCGGTAGTACCGCGGCAAGCCGCGGTAGTACCATGGGCTCAAGAAGATGCACGTTTGAAGCACACAAAAAATGAGTTCTTTGCACGAACACTCCGAGGAAACATGACACCACAAGACCACGCTACACACACAGGCAAAAAGGCAAATGACAAAACGAAACAACCAAGAGACACCACCTCTCCAAAGAGAGGGCGGTGGCCGTAGCCACCTATGTTTGAGTCAATTGGTATGGCACCGCGAAGAATTATCCTTGGGTCCATGACCAAAACTTGTGTTTGAAGCACAAGTACCATCAAACATGGCTAAAGTGAAAGACTTGATCAATTTATGCATAATGGGGAGAGGGAGAGTTCATTGAGAGAACAACACTCGCCCTATGTCCATGCCTACATCTAAACAAGACAACACGTTGAGTATGGTGGGGTGTGCAAGGGTTCAAGCAACATTGCTCGAATCAATGATATTTAGCTCATGCCTTAACTCGCGAAATCTTGCTTCATCCAAGGGCTTCGTGAAAATATCTGCAAGGTTATCATGAGTGTTGACATAGTTGAGCTCGATCTCTCCTCGCCTGATGTGATCCCGGATGAAGTGATATCGGATCTCAATATGCTTCGTCTTGAAGTGTTGCACCGGGTTGAGAGAGATCTTGATGGCACTTTCATTGTCACACCAAAGAGGCACTTTGTCACAAATGACACCGTAATCCTTTAAAGTTTGCCTCATCCATAAGAGTTGTGCACAACAACTACCGACCGCCACATACTCCGCTTCGGTGGACAAGAGAGACACACAACTTTGCTTTTTGGAAGAACAACTTACCAAAGAGGAACCAAGGAATTGGCACTCTCTGTAAGTGTACTTCCTATCCACTTTGTCTCCCGCCCAATCGGAATCCGAATATCCTACAAGCCTGAATTTTTCTCCTCTTGGATACCATAAGCCAAAGTTTGGGGTATGAGACAAATATCGAAAGATTTGTTTGACCGCCACATAGTGACTTTCCTTAGGTGCGGCTTGAAACCATGCACAAAATTCCCACACTCAACATGATATCCGGTCTAGATGCACAAAGGTAGAGCAAGGAACCTATCATGGAACGATATACCTTTTCATCCACCGCTTTACCATTGGGATCTATGTCAAGTTGGCACTTAGGGGGCATTGGAGTGGAAGCCGGCTTGACATCACCTAGCTTGAATCTCTTGAGCATGTCTTGAGTATATTTGGCTTGGTTGATGAAGGTTCCTTCTCTTCTTTGCTTCACTTCGAACCCTAGAAAGAACTTCAACTCTCCCATGGAAGACATCTCGAACTTTGAGGTCATGAGAGCGGCAAATTCCTCATTGAAAGCTTTGTTAGGGGAACCAAAGATAATATCATCAACATATAACTGGCACACAAACAACTCCCCTTTGACCTTCTTAGTAAAAAGAGTGGGGTCGATTAGCCCAACTTCAAAACCACGGTCTTGTAACAACTTGGTAAGGTGGTCATACCACGCATGTGGGGCTTGTTTAAGGCCATAGAGTGCCTTATCGAGTTGATACACATGATTGAGAAAGTAGAGATCCTCGAACCCGGGGGGGTGTTTGACATAGACCAATTCATTAATGGGACCATTAAGAAAATCACTCTTCACATCCATTTGTTGTAACTTAAAGTTATGATGAGAGGCATATGCAATCAACATGCGAATGGATTCAAGACGAGTAACGAGAGCAAAAGTTTCACCGTAGTCGATACCCTCGACTTGGGAGTAGCCTTGTGCTACCAAACAAGCCTTGTTGCGAATGATAATACCATGGGCATCTTGCTTGTTCTTATATATCCAATTGGTTCCAATGACATTGTGGTTCCCCGTCGGTCTTGGCACCAATCTCCATACTTTGTTGCGCTTGAAGTTGTTGAGTTCTTCATGCATGGCATTGAGCCAATCCAGATCTTCAAGCGCCTCATAGACCTTGTGGGGTTCGACACAAGAGACAAACGCGTGATGCTCACAATAGTTTGCTAATTGTCTACGAGTGCTTACCCCCTTTATTAAGCTTCCAAGCACATTCGTCATGAGATGATCCTTGGTGGAGAGCTTGGAAGCAACCTTGGCGGCACGACGCTCCAATTCCTCCTCGAGGGTGAGACGAGGAGTGGTCACTTGATCATCTTGAGCTTATTCTTGGTCTTGAACTTGCTCGGAGGAGAGAACTTGACCTTGGGCATCACTTGATGTGTCAACACCGTCTTGAGCATGATCTTGCCCTTGGTCATGTTCTTGAGGATGAGGGCCTTCATGTTGTTCTTCGGAAGCGTGTGTGCCTTGGGTTGGTGACGGCTCCACTTGAGTGGAGCATTGTCCTTCTCCTTTGGCCACAAGGGGTTTCTCAATGGGTAGGATAATGCCAACACCCATTCTTCCTATGGCTTGAGGAGGAATTTCATCACCTACATCACAAGTGCCACTTTGCTCCACTTGGGAGCCGTTATTCTCATCAAACTCCACGTTACATGTCTCCTCAATAAGTCCCGTGGATTTATTGAGGACACGGTAAGCATGAGAGTTTGTAGCATAACCAACAAATATGCCCTCATAAGCTCTAGCCTCAAATTTAGACAATCGAACACCTTTCTTGAGAATGAAACACTTACACCTGAATACCCGAAAGTACTTGAGGTTGGGCTTGTGACCGGTGAGTATCTCATATGGAGTCTTGTTCAAGCCCTTGCGGAGGTAGAGCCGATTGGATGCATGACACGCGGTGTTGATGGCTTCGGCCCAAAAGTTGTACAGAGACTTGTGCTCTGCCATCATGGTCCTTGCCGCATCCATCAACGTATGGTTCTTCCTCTCCGTAACACCGTTTTGTTGAGGGGTGTAAGGTGCGGAATATTGATGCTTGATCCCCTCATCACTAAGAAACTCATCCAAGGTGTAGTTCTTGACATGGGCTAGACGGCGATGCCAAAGCCATCCCACATCAACTTTAGCCATTAGGCATGTCGCGGTCTTAGTGGGTCACTCCGAAAAGTTAATCACATATAGACCGTTCTCGACATGCCCAACAAAGGCTACTTTAGGAGTCTTGCTCCACAAGAGGGCCACGGTATCGATATCAAAGAAAGTGGCAAAGCCCATGATTGCAAGTTGACGAACGGAAAGTAAATTGTATGCAAGGGACTCAACAAGCATGACCTTCTCGATCGTGAGATCATGAGAGATGACCACCTTGCCAAGTCCCAATACCTTAGAGGATGAGGCGTCACCCCACTCGACATTGGTGGGCATAGATGGAATCTTGTGCACGTCCACCACCAAGTCCTTGCTTCCGGTCATATGATTTGTAGCTCCACTATCGAGCAACCATGATCCCCCACCGGAAGCAAACACCTACAAGAGATTAATGCTTGGTTTTAGGTACCCATTTTGTAATGGGTCCTTTGATGTTAGTAACAAGGGTCTTTGGAACCCAAATAGACCATTCAATGTATTCATGAGGAGAACCAACGAATTTGGCATAGACATGCCCATCACTAGCACATCATAACACATAAGAAGGATTAAAGTCGCCGGCTTTGATGCGAGGTGTGGCATTGCCCTTTTTGACAACGCCACCCTTCGCATTGTTCTTCTTCTTATCCTCGGAGGCACTCTCTCCCTCCTTCACAAAGGTTTGCATGAGAGGAGGTGGTCGTTTGGTCTTGTCATTCTCCTTCTTGTTCTTGGAGTCGGGCACGTACCCAACCCCTTCCTTGGCCACAACTCCCTTTTGGTTGATTAAGAGGTCGTTGAGATTCTTCTTGCCTTGTATGCAAGTCGCAAGACCTCTCTCAAGTTGCCCTTTTTGCTTAGAGTTCTCCTCAACGAGATGCACATGCTCACAACACGGGTTAGTAGCATTTGCATTATCAATTAACATCATACGAGGAAAAGTGACTTTTTCCTTGGTTAGCTTTACTTGAAGTTGATCATGAGACTCTTTGAGGCTAGAATGAGCACCCTTCAAGACCTTGTGAGCCTTGTCAAGTAGATCAAACTCCTCTTTGAGTCTAGAAAGATCAACCTCAAGTTCGGCCTTCTCGGAGTTTAGCACATGAGAAACAATGAGGACATGATCATAATCTTTCTTTAACTTAGCATGATCAACGTTGTGTGACTCCTCAAGAGCCAAATGAAGACCACGCTCTTCCTCAAGAGCATTGGAAATATCCGAAATCTCATCGGAATATTCACGACTATGCCCTTCCATCTTAGTGATGGTGTCTTCGTGAGCCTCGATCATGTAATTGGCTTCACCAAGTTGTTCCAAGAGAGCAACAAAGTGCTTCTTGGATTTTCCCTTAAGTTTTCCCATAAAGGCCTCAAACTCATTTGCCTCCACATTAGCTCCCTCAAGTTCATTAATGCTATCCGTCGGAGAAGGATGATTAATGATGGTAATTTTGATGTTGGGGGTTACCCTGCTGGTGGCTTTAGCCATGAGGCACTTGGCGGTGATGCTCTCATTGGGTGAGTTGAAGAGAGACACCCGTGGAGTCGTCGCAATGGCAACGGAGGCCATGGCAACCGACTCATCACCTTCATCATCGTCATAATCCTCATTGTACTCTTCTTGTACCACCAATGCCTTGGGAGGAGTCTTCTTGGTGAAGTTGCTCTTGTTGGGGGACGACTTGGCCTTGTCCTTTCGGATGAGCTTACCAGCATTGTCTTCCCTCTTCTCATACGGGAACTCCACAACAAAATGACTCACGTTGCCACAATTGTAGCAAGTCCTTACACGTTGCTTGCTCTTCGTGCCACTTGAATTGTTCTTGTTAAAGTTTGGCCTTGAGTTTTTCTTGCTCCAAAATTGCCTTGAAGCGAGTGCCATGTGTTCATGATATGCATACTTTGTATCCTCCGGGTTGCTCTCTTCTTCTTCCTCCTCTTCTTCTTCAACGGAGAGCTTGGCCTTCAATGCAAGGTTGGGCTTCTTTGCGCTTTGAGAATGAAGCACCGCATTGTCGGCGGTCTTGTCCAAAATGTTCATGGCCACAAACTCATCCAACACTTCGCTTGAGGTCAAAGTGTGGAAGTCTGGTCTTTGACGAATGACGGAGGACATGGCCTTGTGGTAGGGCATCATTGCCTTGAGGAATTTGCACTTGATCCAATTGTCATCCGTGTCCTTGCTCCCGGTATCTCGGAGTGAGACTGCGAGTTTGGTTACTCTCCGATAAAGCTCACCAGGTTCTTCATCTTCTTTCATTGCAAACTCATCGGCCTCATCTTGCACCACTTCATAGTTGGAGAGTTGAATGCTTTCACTTCCCCGGTAGAGGAAGACAACACAAATCCATGCGTCTTTGGCCAAGGCGAAGGGCCGAAGATGAGGTAGGTCTTCGGGTGGGATTGCATCTTGAATGATGAAGAGAGCATTCTCATTGAATTGATTATCCGCAGCTTCTCGAGGAGTGATGTTGCTTGTATCATGCGGATAGAAACCTTCTTCAATGATTCTCTAAAGATTAGTGTTCACATGATTTAAATGACGTTTAAAGCGGTAAAGACAAGAATCAAAGTCCTCATTTTTCACAATCTTAGGGGGAGGACCGGCATGATTCAAATGGGTGGAAGGAACCGGTCCACCATAAACAAGTGGTGGTTCCACATGAGCAAAGATGTCGGTGCCATTTTTACCACTAGAAGAAGGAGCCTTTTCACTACTAGCTTCCCCCTTGTCGGAGATAGCATCCGTCACCTTGCGGTGGGATCACCCACTTTCAACGGTGCGGTGGATAGTTTAAGCCCCTCGAGGAATTTAGTAAACATGCTTTCAACCTCGGTCGTCATGGAGGTTTTCAATGTCTCCAAGGCCACATTGAACTCCTCACGAGAGACCGAGGTTCCCCCATCGCCCGTAGACGAGGTCGGATTCACACTGGAGTGTTCCTCCACACCGTCTACGGTATCAACCATACTCTTCGGATGGTAAAGTCCTTAATAAAGAGACGAGGCTCTGATACCAATTGAAAGGATCGATATGGTTGACTAGAGGGGGGGGGGGTGAATATGCAACTAACAATTTTTAGCTTTTCTTTAACAATTTGAACTTTGCATCAAAGTAGGTTGTCTAGATATGCAACTAGGTGAGCAACCTATATGATGCAATAAGGATAGGAACACAAGCAAGCAAGTGATATGAAACAAATAAGCTTGCACAAGTAAAGGCATGAGATAACCAAGAGTGGAGACGGTGGAGACGAGGATGTGTTGCCGAACTTCCTTCCCTTTGAGAGGAAGTACATCTCCGTTGAAGCAGTGTGGAGGCACAATGCTCCCCAAGAAGCCACTAGGGCCACCGTATTCTCCTCACGCCCTCACACAATGCGATATGCCACGATTCCACTATTCATGGCCTTGGAGGCGGCGACCGAACCTTTACAAACAAGGTTGGGGCAATCTCCACAACTCAATTTGAGGCTCCCAATGACACCAGGAAGCTTCACCACAATGGACTATGGATTCGCGATGACCTCAACCATCTAGGATGCTCAAACACCCAACAGTAACAAGATTTGCAAGGGATTAGTGGGGGGAATCAAAATTCTCTTGGTGGAAGTGTGGATCGAGGCCTTCTCAAGCACTCCCGAACAAATCAACAAGTTTGAATGGCTAGGGAGTGAGATCTGGCGAAAATGGAGCTTAGAGCAATAATGGAGGTTAGGGTTGGAAGAGATAAGTCAACGGGGAAGAAGGGGACCCCTTATTAAGGATGGCAATTTTACCCATGGACATGGATATCCATGGATATCTGACCCGAATGGATAGGGTCTGGATATGCTTTTGTCCCCATGGACGCCACCCAAATCTGACCCGATTGCTCGTGGGTAGGGCATGGATATAATATTGTACCCATGGATATATCCAAAGCCGACCCGATAGTGTGACTTAATGGGCCAAAATCTGCTATCCCTACCCCACAGTCACATGTCCCACTGCAATTTTACACTTTGTTATCTAAAACATGTAAAAGAAATTGCACAATCTCCATCGTAACTTTTATTAGTTGACATTCAATCCCCTCTGTAACATACTCCAATGCCCCTTCCCTTATTTTTATCTCCTTGTTAAATGACTCGTCATTCACAACTATTAGAAAAATACTAAATGATCTTAGCATGTTAGTGGATGTTGATTTACCATAAGTTGATGTTTAGCATAAGTGAGGCCTAGCCTGCCACAAGGTGAAGAATGGAGGAGCTTATGTTAACGCTGTGCTATTTGTAATTTATATTTCTTGAGAGGACTCAATGGATATCCAATGGGTATGGATATCCATCGGGTTTGGACATGGACACAATTTATCACCCATGGATTTTTTCGTGGATGGACAAAGACTGTATTCATGTATATGGATATGGATTTAATATTGTTCAACCCGATCCAAAACCGACCCATTGCCATCCTTATCCCTTATATAGTGTAGGATAAAGATCCAACCGTTACCCACCTACCAGCCCGCGGCCAGCGGTACTACCGCGCCAGGCCAGCGGTACTACCGCAGGGCCTCGCGGTACTACCTCTTGTTACCAATCGGTACTATCGCATGGCCATGCGGTACTACTGTACAGGCCCGCGGTACTGCCGCAACCCCAGCAACAGCAAGGTCAGATTTGACGCGCAGGAGCTGAGGGCGGTACTTCCGCGAGCGCGGTACTACCGTGCCTCCATGCGGTACTACCGCAAGGCAGAAATCCCCTAGCCAGGGGGGAGGAAACATCCATGCCTACTTCCGCAAAGAAACGGAAGAAGCAAAAACCCGACACAGTAGTACTGCCGAGGGGCGGTACTACTGCCTAACAACATAGGGCGGCACTATCGCGGTAGGTGCGGATGTAAAAAATTACATCCGCCCCTACTACTGCGAAGGAGCGGTACTAGCCTGGTGGGCAGCGGTAGTGCAGCTCCAGGGGTGCGGTACTACCATGGGCACCTGCGGTACTACCGCGCCACCGCACGGTACTACCGCTGGTGCCTACAGTACGACGGCTCTCTTGGGAGCAGTACTACCGCGACCCAACTCAGCAGCCAGAACAAGGGAGGTGAGAAAGCGGAGGAAGCCCCAAGGGAAAAGGAGGGGACAAGAAGGAAACGTGTACGTGATGATTCCACCCAAACCTTTCCGATGCGGACCCCCTCTTAATAGTACGGCTTTCCTACGACTCAAATTCACCAAAAAGAAACGTAGAAAAGACGACGTCTTCAACAGTCTTCGAGGGGCACCCAACCGTCTTGTGCCTAGCGATGAAATGTCTGGGATACTCAAGGCACACGATTAGTCCGCAAACGCGTTGTCATCATCACCAAAACACCTTAGGGATAAATATGCCCTTACAACCTCTTCCAATGAAATGGTGTTGCTAAGTTTGCTTCATTTAATTAGGTATAGACTCAAAATTGTCTTTTCACCTAGGTACACGCGCTTAGCACCGTTTCTTCCTTGGGTCACCAAACTAGTCTCTCTCTTCTTGATTAACTTGCCACATCGGACTTTATGCTTATGTGGCAAGCTTAAGCACCTATAGGAGCAAGTAAAAGTAAGTACAATAGTGCGCTTTACATGGCATTTTTGCATATGTGGAGGAAAGAGAGGCAAGGAAAAAGTGGAGAAGTGGGCTCTCATGCAAGAGCCAGCCTCTACTACATGGTGGAGCATTGGGAGAGGCACCTGTATGGAGGTGGTCAAGATTCTGGGAGACTCACCACGGTCGTAGCACCGCAGTTGAAATGATAATGGCAAGTCAAATCACGGGGCCCCACTTGTCCAGCAGAAACTCGCTGTCAAATCACACAGCCCTACGTTTGCAGCAGTCTACTCCCGCGTCTTCTCGCGTCTCTGTCGAACCGACTAGGCGGAACTGCCCCACCGCCTACCGCGCAGGAAAAGCCCCGCCCTCGACTTTTAAATAGTATACAGTATAATAATTTTGTATCCATGCATTGCGCCCGTGCCATGGAGAAAAGCGTCTAGAAAACGGAGGAGAGACGGTGGTCTTGCGATAGAGAAGAGGGAGAGGCGAGACGGTGGTTTTGGAATGGAGATGATGGAGAGGAGAGGAGGTGGTTTTGCAATGGAGAAGAGAGGAGAGGAGCGTGCGGCAGCGATTTAGGATTGGACGAGAGGGCCGGCGCACACTACTAGGAAAAGGCCTACTAATGGCACACCAGTTTTGCCTACTAATGGCGCATCACTGGTGCGCCATTAGTATCACACCACTAGTATTTTTTACTAATGGCGCACCACTGGTGCGCCATTAGTATATAACACCATGCGCCATTAGTATGCCTCCCAGGGCCATATTTAACCATGTGCTTTGGCACACTAATGGCGCACTGCGGATGGATGCGCCATTAGTATACTTGGCATACTAATGGTGCACTCTGTAGTGATGCGCCATTAGTATGAATATTAGGTTTTTTTTACTTTTCTGATTTTTGCATAGGTTACAAAATATATTATTTGACAGAATATAGACAGTAGCACACAGCAACAGCAGATTCATCGAATACAATACAAGATTAGTCTCCGAATACAATTCATCATATTAGTCTCCGAATTCAAAAGACCGAACAAAGATAAAACAATACAAGTATCGAGTTTGTCAGAAGTAATACTAATCCTAACAAGTCCTACTAATCATCATCATACAACTTCTACTCGTTATTCATAACAAGTCATACGATCATCATCTTCATAGTCATCGAACCAACCCTACTTAATTGTTCTTAGCACATGATCATCAGTATTAGGCAGGACCTAAATACCCTATTTAAGCTAAAATAGCATAAAACAATATAGACCCTGACTCTCCATTATGGAGAATGGAGAACATCCTGTCTCCAATTCTTGCGCTTCGCTTCCTTTTGCTTCCAAGAAGCTCCTTACGAATGTCCATACATTTTTTCCATCCTTTGATTTTCATGTCTCCACTTCTTTTATAAATCTCGTAAGGACAGTTGAGATTCGTAGGACGACCTGGCTGTATGTTCAAAACATTAACACTACCTTTCTGATACATCATATGAGGCACACAATTCTCTGGGATTATCTGTTGAAAAACAAAGTAATAACTTCATAGTTAGCAATGATGTACTAGTTTTAGAAGTATGCAAAAGATGCACGGATGTCGTAATAGTAAAAATCTTACCAGGGTATCTCCATGGTAGTTACCGTAGTTGAACACATGCACTAGTGGCACATATTTACCATAGTGTTGAGGAGTTTGATTGTGGATAATGTAATTCTCAATGTCAGTACAAAATCTGACCAGATGATTTTTCTCCTTGTAAGTTATTAATTCGGAGCCATCGGTGTAGTGGGTTTTGTCTACCATCTCCCGCACATTCTTTGAACATGGCGATGCTGACGATGGCGTGAAGACCGGCGAGGGCTCCGGTGAGGTGGCCTCGGCGGGGACCGGCCGAAAGGGTCTAGGATGGCGGGATCCCGTGGATCTGCGCACGGGGATGGAGCTCCAGCGGTGCGGCAGGAGTGAAGCGGTGGGTCGGCGAGCCAACCTACGACAGGGAGCTCGGGCGCCTGGGAAAGAAACACAGGCGCTTGGGGAAGAAGCACGGGCGGCACAGGAGGAGGTCGGGCGCGACACGAAGCTCCAAGGGGAGGCCATGGCGGGTCCCTGGGTGGCGGAGGCGTCAGCAGGAGGTTTCCAGCGAGGTGAACTCCGGCGGCATGATGGACTTGGCAGGGTGACGGCTCTCTGGTGGCCGACGGCTCATGGCGTCGCCGTGGGGCTCGATTTCCTGCGAAGAAGAGGGCAAGGGCAGAGCTTAGATGGAGAGCCACGGGAGGAAATCGAAGAGGAGGGCCAGCGGAAAGAGCAGGGATGGCGAGGACGGCCTGCTGGTTGCTGCTGCTCGCCGGCAGCGGCTGGGTCGACGCCGGGGTCGAGGTGCTATAGCGCGAGGAGTCCGGTGAGGAGGCAGGAGGGCCAAGCCATGCAGGCCTCGGGCGGCTGCAGGGGCTCGGTTCCCTCGATCCAGATCGAGGCGAGGAGGGGCTATGCTCTGGATTGGCTGGTGTTTGAAAGAGAGAGGAATTTTGGATCAGGGAGAAAACTACTGGTTCGGAGTGGAACCCGAGGAAGAGAGTGGCGGCGGTGGGATGGATCCCTAGAAATTTGGGATCTGGTCTAGGGTTAGACTAGCTATATATAGTAGGTGGGTTTGACTAGGGGCTATCTCGTCCCTCCGATCGTAATCGGACGGACGAAAACAAATAGTTAGGGAGCCCAATTAACAAAATGGAGACGTTTTGTAGATGTTTGGGGATGATCCGGACACAGCGGTAACGACTGTCCGGGTCGGGTGCGGGACAGATTTTGGACGCGGGCGGCAGGAGGTCCGCGGGCAGACAGGAGAGGTTAGGTAGGGCATGGCGGTGAGAGGTAGTGCAGAAGGCAGAGGGCTGAGAAGAGAGAAGAGGAGAGGCCCGGCGACTATTTCCGGAGACCAAAAACGTCCGACGTTTTGACCGACTATAACGTCGCTATACTTATCCGTTGGGGCGTCAAACGGACTCCGAACACAATGAAAATTGGCAGGCGGTCTAATAAAAACAAAACAACACCGCACGCCAACTTTCTTCCCATTCCGAGAACATTTTCTGGCCACTTCTAAAATAATATTCGGACGTGCCGCGGGCGCGTGCAAGTGTGTCTGGGCTCAGAATGGATAACGGATGGAACTGGGGGATGCTGGACGGATGTAAGTTTTGAAAACATGATGATGCAGTGCACATGATGACATGGCAAGATGCAACACGCAAGCAAATGACAAGGCAACAACAGCGAATAATTGGACGACACTTGGCGCAAGGGTCTCCGGGTGTCACACACATCAACAATAATGCATATAAGAGCCTCTTTAACAATTTAATTATGGTCTTCTCCTATCAACCCCCAAAGAAAAGAAAAGAAATAAATCTATTTACACGGGAAAGCTCCCAACAAGCAAAAGAAGAACATGAAATCTTTTTGGGTTTTCTTTTTAATTACTACTACAAGCATGGAAAGTAAACTAATTAAAAGCTACAACTAATTTCTTTTGTTTTTTCTTAAGGTTTATTAAACACACAAGAAGAAATCATAAAAAAGGAAAATAAACTAGCATGGATGATACAATGAAAAAGTATGAGCACTGACATCTAGCAATGAGTGTGTGAGCATAAATGTAATGTCGGTGAGAAATACGTACTCCCCCAAGCTTAGGCTTTTGGCCTAAGTTGTTCTATGGCCACGGCTGGCTTGGCTGATATCCATAATAGTAGCTGGGGTCGTACTGTGATGCAGCAGCTATCGCCTGCTGAGCTGCAGCGTGGAGACGAGCGGCCTCCTCTCTCCTCTTGTACTCATCTGCCTCCTCTCTGGTAATAGTATATCCTCCTCTTGCCTGATAATCAAAGAAAGCTGGGGCAGGGAGAGTAATACGGACAACACGACGTTTGTCAAAGATTAGTCGATACCAGAGAGGTGATTCGTTCCTCTCGACAAACTGGTGGTGAACCATAGCATTAAAATCTAGATAGGCAGGAGGTAATTCAATATCATCTTCGCATACATCTATACCATGAAAATTAGCTACGCGGGTTGCATAAATTCCACCAAAGAAATCTCCACTAAATCTATTAAGATGCAACCTACGTGCAACATTGGCTCCCAAATTATAAGATTTGTCTCCTATCACAACACTCCTAAGAATACTAAGGTTAGGGACACACATGTGACATGCCTCATCTTTACCATTTATGCATCTACCTATGAAGAGAGCAAAATAATGTATAGCAGGAAAGTGAATGCTCCCTATGGTAGCTTGTGTAATATCTCTAGATTCTCCCACAGTTATACTAGCAAGAAAATCTCTAAATTTAGATTTGCGAGGATCCCTTATACTACCCCATTGTGGAAGTTTGCATGCAGTGGTAAAATCCTTAAAGTCCATGGTATAAGATTTATCATAAAGATCAAACAGGACAGTTGGAGAATTACGTGAAGTTGAAAATTCAAACCTCCTCACAAAGGAACTAGCACTACAAAAAAATACACTTCCGTGATGATACGTGTTTGTCATAGTAGGTCGCTTTTTTTGTCATGCATGTACATCCATGACAACTTTATGACAAAATCAAGATAGTCATACATGTGCTGTCGTAGAAGTGTTCCATGACATTACCAAAATTATCATCACAGAAGTGTCCACTTCCATGATAATAAATCGCGCGTCACAGAAGTGCTTTCGTCAAGGGTGACCGACACGTGGCATCCACCATAATGGAATGCTGCTAAGCTATCGGGTCGGGTTTTGGATCCGATAACCCGTTAACAGCCCCGACCAATGTGGATTTTCCACGGGTAAAATCATCATTGGCTATAGGAAACACGTGTTGGCTCATCGCTGGGACAGATGTCATCCACTCACTGGACAGAAGGCGCCTATGATACGTCGGCACGTGGAACAGCCCAACAGTGGCCCATTCCTGTGAAAAGGCCGGCCCATTTGACTTGGTCAAAAGCTGGCGGGCCGGCCCATGGAAAGCCTGTTAACGGCCTGTTCGCATATAGCCCATTTACAGCCCGCTAAACCAAGGCCCGTTACGCCCTATCCGAATTAGGCCCAGTAGCGTCATCTGGGCCGTCCAATATGATTCCAGCCCGTTTTCACTTCTGGCCCATGTATAGCCCATGACGTCTTTCGTCCCATATGAGGCCCTTTGTAACTCTTGGCCCATTAGCGGCCCGTGCTGAAACTGGCCCGTAATGAATAGTGTATCACTTTACACCCATTAACGACCCGTGGTGAAACTGGCCCGTAATGAACAGTGTATCACTTTATACCCATTAACGACCCGTTATTCCGTTGGGCCGTCTCTAGCCCATGTTATCTTTCGGCCTTCTTAGAGCCCATTTATTCTTGGGCTCATTTCCAGCATTCGTTTACTTACGGCCCGTTACTGTCATTTTTTGCTTGTGGGCCAAATTCAGCCTGTGGTTACAGTCGGCCCGTTTGTGGTCCGTTAATACGTTGGGCCATTTTCATAGCATCATCAAATACGGTTTATTAATGATGGCCCGTTATGGTCGGCCCATGAACGGACGATTCCAACTCTAGCCCGTTTACGGCCAGAATGCGGTCTGTTTGGCCCATGTTTGGCAAATCAATCATACGACCCGTATAAGGCCCATTGATGATACGACCCGTAGAAGGCCCATTGATGATACGGCCCGTAGAAGGCCCATTGTTTCTACGGCCCGTAGAAGGCCCACTGTTTCTACGGCCCGTAGAAGGCCCACTGTTTCTACGGCCCGTAGAAGGCCCACTGTTTGTACGGCCCGTAGGAGGCCCAGTGTCACTACAGTAAATATTAGCCCATGGTTATTGTGGCCTAGTATTAAAAAATAGGTTATTGCAGCCACTAGAAAACCGCAAAAAAAGAACTGCACTGACTACAAGCAAACAAATAAACAAGACAACAAGGAAATAAATAAGCAAGCAACTTACACTAGGCTATCACGGCTATTACACATATTACATCCACTGGGCATCAAAGTTCGCCACCAGTGCAAATATAGGGAACACAGCAGGATATAAACGCCGCAGCAAAACAAGTCCAGAACTGAAACCACTTCAGAAGAGCTCAAGAAACAATATCCTAGGTACCCATAATGCTGGCAAGATGCTTAGCAAGCTTATTAAGTTTCTCTTGTTTGGCGCTTAAGTCCTCCAGCGCTTGCTATTGCACCAGAAAGTATGCATCTGAATTTTGTAGGGACTTCCTCAGTCCTTCGGCTTCCTGTCGCATAACATCTGATCGATGTCTTTCAACTTGAAGTTGAGACTCAAGAAGCCGAACTGATTCAGGCAATGAGTTCGAAGAGCTGGTGCCAGAAGTGGTAGCCAGTAACTCGAACACTACATCAAGACAGGACTTTGGGGTTGTCTCAGTGTCTTCAATATAGTTTTTATCAGCTTTCTTGGAGACTAACAGGGATGTCTCTCTATCTTAAACCTTATCTGCATTACTTCCTTTACCATTGCATAACAGGGTACTCTTCTCCAATATTTTATCCGCGTTCTAAAAGAGAAACAAACAAACACATCTCAGGTTTACAATGTAGTATATGAAACTCATTTTGGTAAACCAGTTCAGTAGTAAGGTGGACAGGATAACAGCATGAAACAAACATATATCTACGTAGTATGGTCACTGTATGGTCTATATCATTCTAGTTTATGTTGCCAAATCAAGATAGATACAGTTCGAATCATATCTATTTAAGACAAACCAGCATAGACAGAATATAAGTGTGGGAAACTACACAGCAATAACAACACTTGTAATGTGCATGGCATGAGAACATAACTGTTTATTCAATTGAAACTAAAATCAACATAGAGCAAGTTACAACAGCAAACAGCCAAACACGTTGAAGAAACAGGTTTAAAACATACCTGTTGCGCCATTGGAGTTTCAATTGCATCCTTCAAATTTGAAATTAGTTGGTATCAGTAAATATAGTTATGCAAGAGCAAAGTAGTATGAACCATAGCTACGGAACCTGACCTGAGAACAATTCTTCTTCTGCTTTAAGTGTTGACTTCGGGTTCGGAGTGGTGGTCCTCGTGATTTGGGCACTGTAGTTGCCTTACTAACTGCTCGTGTTTGGGTGCTCTGTGGTGGAGATGGTGCTGTGTCAACGGGAACTGGGTGTCTATCTGCTGGGGTTGGGGTTAGAAAGGGGTGTAGCTGGTTCTCTATCCAACTGGGTAGGGGTACAATCTGCATGAGTGTGGGTTATGTGTGGTGGGGCTGGTTCTTGGGCAACTACAACCGTGGTTCTATCTGCATCAACAGGTAGCACGATCTTTTCTGAAGACCGTGTTTTACTCCCACAGATACTGCCATCACTCCCTCCAATTGAAATGGCTGATAAACAAGAAAAGTAATTGAATGTACAGACATTGTAAGATAGACATGTGCAATTGATAGTAGGGAACAAAACAGGGCATGAAATAGTTCACATTTATGTCGTCTAAGCAAACAGAATAGCAGGACATAATTTCACATATATGATGGCTAATTAAACAGGATAGCATGACACAATTTCACATGTATGAGGGCTAACTAAACAGGATAGAATGACATACTTCAAAATATGATGACTATGTAAACAGGATGACATGATATAACTATACGATGTGTCTATTAAAGTGGTTGGCATGCCATAAATCACAAACATGCCGTCGATGGAAACATGATGGCATGATATAATTCACGGATAAAATGACATAATTTAAATATGATGACTATGTAAACAGGATGAGATGATATAACTATACGATGTCTTTAGAAAATGGGTTGGCATGCCATAATTCAGATACATGCTGTCTATGTAAACATCATGGCATGACATAATTCAAATATATGATTTATATACTAAGGAAGTGAGCATAGGGCAATCGCATATATGATGTGTCAGCTAAGGACATGGCATTCAATATTGTGTATATGATGTAAAAACTAACCATTGCATTATATGAGTAATATAACCCTGCCAAGTTTGAGCATACACCTCAGGGGGATAATAGGACTACTCGTCTGCCTCTGAATCCTCCTCTGAAGAGCTATCTGTAACTAGCAAGATATCTGCTTCAGCAGGTAGCATTGTCTTCTCTAAAGACCTTGTTTTCACTCCAGATTTCTCCATCACCAATTCAAATGGCTGATGCACAGGAAGAGCAGTTGAATATACAAACATTGTCGACAAAAGCAATGAGAAATACAAAAAAAAGGACGGCATGATATAATTCACATATATGACGCTTGCCTAAACAACATGGCATTGCATAATTCACATACATAATGCCTTGCAACAAGATAACATTGCATAATTCACATATATAATGTCTTGCAATAAGATGGCATTGCATAATTCACATATATGGTAATTAGACACAAAACATGTGGCATTCACACAAAGCATGTCTCAACTAAGAAAATGACATAGC
>NC_041382.1:157874261-157876875 GCF_002162155.2 Triticum dicoccoides | reverse complement strand
GTCTCTGAATCCTCCTCTGAGGAGCTATTAGTAACCAGCAAGACATGTGCTTCGTCAGATAGCATTGTCTGCTCTAAAGACCTTGTTTCCACTCCAGATTTTTCCATGACCGTGTCAAATGGCTGATGCACAGGAAGAGTAATTGAATGTACTAAAATTGTTGACAAATTTAACACGTAATAAAAAATGAGGGCATGATATAATTCACATATAAGATGACTGGCTAACCAGGGTGGCATTGCAAAATTCACATATATGATGCCTGGCTAGACAAGATGGCATTGCATGATTCACATATACGATAAAGAAACTAAACAGATGGCATTGACACAAAGCATGTCTAAACAAAGCAGATGGCATCTTTAATGTATATAGTAAGCAATGCAAGGCACCATATGCATGATATTACCAACATCAGCATGCCAAGTTAGAGCGAAGACCACATGGGTTAAATAGGAGTGGTCTTCTCCTTCTAAATCCCCCTTATAACAATTATCTTCCTCTTGATTATGATCCGAAATGGGTGGAGGGGGGCTGCCTTTGCGCCCACCATGGAACGACGTCTGCATGAAATTTTATTGCCACGCAAGGCTCGTCTCTTTTGCTCTACATGATCAGTTCCACTGTGTACAATAACTCGCATGCATAGGAATAAAACATAGTGAGATTATGTAAGGAGTTCATGCACAAATCCAGAGTGATGGTAGCAAACTGTGGATAGACCCAAAACCAATGATAGCAGGCAGATAATAGCTTTAGTTAAAAAAATACAGATAATGGCTCCGGTAATGTTTGTTTGCACCCAACATGAAACTCATAGTAGACATCGGAGATTAACCAGATAGTAGACAGATAGTATTGATTGCTTCCCCAATATGTACCCCACAACCATTTAAAAACTCAAGTTTCAACATTAGTTTGGACCTGACTCGGAGTCTAATAGGTGAACACAACGATAATGTAGCATGTCATCATATTAAGCGACGCATAACGTAAGCAGACACGTAAGAGTGCGACCTCTCTTGCGGACCCGTGTAGTCCGCAAGGTCATCTGCTCAGTTGATGATGGTAATGCAGTTGTCGTGGCTGCCGGCGGCGGGGAAGAATATCTAAGGCGACGAAAGACAATCTAGAGAGCGGATCCCTGCTGTGGTGAACCCTTCCATCGTTGGAGCAGCTGAGCTGGGGTGGAACACAGCGCCGCAGGAGAAGGACAAACTACACAAGGTTTTCTTTGACACATATCTGTAACAGAAGTAATTGAGTAAGGGCTTGTTTGAATTTGAGGATTCTAACAATGCAGGGATAGGAAATAGACAGGAATAGGATAGGAATGCACGTGCAAAACAGAGAATTTAGAAACACAGGATTTCTGCCAATCTAGGTGTTTGATTCACAACAATTGGAAGATCACAGGATGCAAAAAAGCATGGTGAGATTAAGTCAAACCACAAGAAAATGTACGGTTATAATGCTATTATGCTACTATCTCTTAGTCTTGTGCTTGATGAATAGGAATATGAAAAGGAGGAGAAGTGGAAATTAGAATTCCTACGGTTTTTCTTTCAAGGAGACACTAAAGGAACAAATCCTACAGTTTTCCTTTGCTCCATTCCTTTGCACCAAATTCATGAAAAGTAGTACCATAGGAAACTTTCCATTTCCGATGTTTTCCATTCACTTTTCCTTTCAAGCACTGGCGATTCTAGTAGGCAGGCTTGAGCAAGGAAAATCCTACACTAAAAAAATGTTTTTGTGCTACTTCTATTACTTTGGACCCAGGCCACTGCCATACTAGCTCAACTCCCAGGCCCATCGACAAATGCACAGCTCAAACACGCAGAGATAAATAATGATGGTGTTCAAGAGAGTCCATCACGGATAGCTAAGTTGCCTGGTACCTCACTGCTTGTCATATAGTAGGATAAAATAATCGTATTTCCCGTTACTACGAGTGCTCAGTGGACAATTTATATAACATGTAGAGTAAAAAAGAGAAGCAACAAGTGTACAACCTCTTTGGAGAAGCCAAGTCGATCTCAGCGTGATTGGGTTGGCCGGTGAGGATGCTTGGGCTGACTTGGCTGTCGGAGGAGGGGAAGAAGATCTTAGGCGTATGGAGATGGAGCCCGAGGTACTGCTCCACTATGATGGAGGGTTTCATCGTTGGAGCAGCTCCGGTGAGTTCTACGACGCCGAGGCTGAAGCAGGACAAGAGAGACAATGAACAACGTTAACCTGAGTGGAATTCTAATAGCATCTCCAATACATGACGTAAAATACATAAACACAAAGTGCTAGATGTAAAATACATCAGCCGCTCATCTCTGAACTTAAGTGTCAAAACTGAATTTAACTGTCGATACTGAACTTAACTGTCGAAACTGAACTTAACTGTCGAAACTGAATTTTGCTGTCGAAACTGAATTTTGCTGTCGAAACTGAACGCACTAGCAAGGTGAGGCTACACGGCGGTCGGCTGACTTTTTCATCTCTTGTTAGTCGATTTTGTAGTTGTTGGATACGAAATCAAGGGCATGCGGTTCATCTTCAACCTCCACCCCCCTGAGCCGGCCAAACAGCAGCCCCCCGCCGCCCACGGCCGGTGGTGCGC
>NC_041382.1:157854927-157873854 GCF_002162155.2 Triticum dicoccoides | reverse complement strand
CAACGCCCCGCCACCGCCGGCGACCACCGCCCCCATCCTGAACCCTAAGATAGATAGTGGGGTACCTCTCCGGCGAGCCCCCCTCGCCGCTGCGGCTGGTTCTTCCTTCACCCCGGCGGCATCGGAGTGAAGTGTAGCTAAATCGGAGCAGCATTGCAAGCAAGAGCAAGAGCGAGAGCAGCAGCGCGAGCAAGAGCAATAGCAAGAGCAGACCAGGCAGGGGACCGAGAGCAAGAGCAGAGTAGTAGCGCGAGTGAAAGCTAAAGCAGCAGCATGTCCTACTGATGTGGACGTCGCCGCCGAGGGAGCGACGCCGTGGAGGAAGTGGCCGGCAACGACGCCCTGGATGGAGCCACGCCGTGTCGGCTCGGGACCGAGCACCGGCAGCACCGTGAGATCGAATCCAGAAGAAAATGCGGCGATTAGTGTACAACCTCTTTGGTGGCTCCGATTAGGCCACAGCTTCATCCGAGGAAACGGTGATGATGATGCTCTTCCGGTGGTGCAGGTGAAGACGGCGGTGTGGGAGTGGAGGTGGCGCGAAAGACGAGTGGAACGTCGGGGCAGCTCCTTGGAGGTGGAGGATGGTGTGGATGAACCGGTGGGACGATGAGATCGACGACGGATCCTCATCCGGTACGGTGGATGAGGGACGTCAAGGTGTTGCTATGGACAACGTCGTCTGGGAAGAGGCTCCGGCTGGGTGGTGGACGGAGAAGGGTGTGGGGTTTCGTCGCAGGTTTTTGCGGCCTCGGTGTACGAATGGGTGGGCGGATGGGATGGCAGTGGGGAACCAAGGCTTAGAGACGCGCTTGTCCAAAATGTGGGGTAAGTTACGAAAGTACCCCCACCGATTTGAGGCGGTTCTTTCGGTTCAGGGGTACCACGGGCATTTCGCGTGTCGGGATTTCACAGGAGGTGGGAGTTTTTGCGCGCGTTGTAATTTCGGAATAGCAAGGCGCGAGTTGAGATGGAGGGAGTTGTCGGAGCACAATGAGACAAAGATATATCTTAAATATTTTGGGCTAAGAAAGCGCGGGTTGAAGAGGCGTGAGTTTCCCAGCACGATAGACAGAGACGCTAGCTTGAATTTTGGGCATAACAAGGCGCGGCTTGAAATTTCGGAAGAACAAGCTTAACGTGCACCCAAAAAAAGACAATTTGCACCTCAACACGCACAACATACACACACAAACACCATTTAGACTAGAGTAAGGTACACGTGTATTGCACGCATGAGATTTGGCAACCAAATTATGAATAAATACCACATTATAGCATGCAAGATTTGATTCATATATGCATGATGTAGATGTTCGTTTAATTCTTATAGTTCATTTCATTCAAAATCATCTAGTTTTTATAAGAAAGCTAATCTATTTAAAGATTCATGGAATTGTGCGTCGTAAGACATAAAGTAAAAACAAATAATGGCAAATCATGTAGAAAAACATAAAAACATTTGGGCAATTCTGATACGGAAGATTCTAGAACAAATAAGAAGTGCTTATGTTTTGATGTTTGTGCATTATGCTTAAGTTCAACCATGGAGTCTTCTAGATTATACATGTGGCGAAATCTGGTGGAATCTAGATGATATCCAATGGCCAGTAGTGCTCAAATTGCCATATTTGGACCATCAGATTCGCCTCATCCAACGACCATCTTTCAAAGTTAAAGTTACCCGCACACAATATAAAAAATATAAAAATATATAATATATATAGGGGTATAGATATAGATATGTGATGCAAAAGCCGCCCATCATCTCCAATTAGAATAGTCTGTCCATGCACGGATGCGACGTGGCCAAATGATGACTGCCATCGGTATCTCAAATTCAAATCAGTCTGACCTTGTTCAATGTGTATACATTACAACATGCTCGTTTCCAAACCACACCGCGCAGATCTCCGTTATATTCATGCATGCATGGGTTTCAAACATCAGGATCTCTTATTCAAATATTTGAATTCAACTTTACATTGATTGTGACCTCACCTATTCAGCTATTCTTTTACACCCACACAGTAGTCTTGTTTTTATAATTGTACCACTAACCTTCTCTCGTGCATGCATGCACACACACTACCAGTCGGCATTATCCATCACACGCATGCAATCTTTTTCTTCAGGTCGGTCTCCCATGAAGGCACACACCAACACACATCCCCCTCTCCATCATATCGGGCATTCTTTATCTCTCACGCGTGCATGCGCAACAATCGATGTTCCTCTATGTATGCGTGTGTATAGCTTGGTCTTTCATAGTTTTCCACACAAACCGATCAATCGATATATCCAGTGAGGTATCACCCTCTTTCCCATGTCCACATCGATCAATCTATACCTCTCTATATAGGATTAACATATATAGCTAATACACCCACATTAATTATGTATCCAATGTCTCCCTCTCATCATCCATGCCTCCCGCTTCATCTCTCAGACGTGTGCACAATGGCGAAGACAGGGGCAGTAAGGGCCCTGCCCCCTCCCCCCTAACATCACTATATATCAAGGCTAATATGAATGTGATCATTAGACAATTGCTGCTAAGAATGGTTTAAGTTCATGAATTAACCCTCCTCGCAAAGGATTAGTAATGCTTGGCCCCCTAGCTCATTTATTTTTCATGGCTCCGCCACTGCGCGCATCAGCGCACGTGTTCGCCCTCTCTCTCTAAATATCGATCTCGCACTTGTGCATTCCTTCATAGTCTCCCTCCACTCGGCCCCTCGCACCATCTTCTAGCCCCCCACCGGATTTTGCCACATGTACAATCTAGCAGACTCCATGGTTGAACTTAAGCATAATGCACAAACCTCAAAACAACAGTGGTTCTCTTTTGTTCTAGAATCTTCCTTATCATAACTGCCCAAACTTTTTTCTACTTGAATTGCCATTATTTGTTTTTACTTTATGCTTTACAACGCACAATTCCATGAATCATAAAATAGATTTAGGGCTTCTTTGATTCAAAGGATTCTCAAAGGAATTTTGGAGGATTCTAATCATTAGGAATTTTTCCTATCTTGGTTGTTTGATTCGTAGGATTGTAAACCATAGGAATTTTTCCATATAATTCATTTGCACTAGATTTCATAGGAAACATCCCATCCACTCAAACCCCTTTGAAAGAATTCTGCGTTTTTTCTATGCACAATCAAACACTCGTACAATCATGTAGGATTCAAGACGACATTCCACTATAATCCCATGTTTTTCCTATTCCCGCGTTCTTAGCTTTTTTATAAAAACTAATTGATTTTGAATGAGATGAACTATAACAATTAAACGAAGGGCTACATCAGGCATATATGACTCAGAGCTTACATGCTATAGTGTGGTATTTATTCATAATTTGGTTGCAAAATCTGATGCGTGCAATGCACGTGTACCTTACTAGTACTTCGAGTATGTGCAAAACACGTAAATTAGAATACCAATGGCACGCTACACAGTGTCTCTCTTACAGTTCATGAAGCCACGTGGCACATGTGTAGGCGTTGTCGTGACATCCTTGCGTGGATTGATCACAGTGACGTGCTGCTGGTTCCAAAAGAATGTACTCGTCCTCCCTGAGCCATACTGGCGGTACATGCACGAAGCGAAGATGTGCACGCGGGTACACGGGCGGACGCAATTTTGTACCAAGATCGACCCCATGTGATAATTTGACGCGTGTAAAGTCGTTCACTTCATTGGTGGTCAGTTAATACAACGCATGCAAATTGAGTGGACGTGAGGGCGGAAGAAAGACATTATTACTCCACTGCGCTCATGCGAGTACTTAAATCGCGGGTTGCTAGTAATACTTCCATTGGTCTCCTTCGTATTTTGTGCCAATTTTTGACAGTAACATAATATTTACGCATTTGAGCAGTGTAGTAGTATTTGAAATTTATGTTCTGCTAAACTCATCGGGAGCCGTTTTGGGCCTCGAAACCAAAACCATCAATTAATATTTACCTTGTTCCCATCACATTCGAAAGCCTGCTCACACCTACTAGTAGTACGTACCAAACCTGAACGTGTTCCCACTATGCAGGTATTAGTACTAGTGCTAGTACTTAGGTTATAAAAAGGGGAACTACCTAACCGAAAATCACTCTACCTTTCCTCCTCATAAGTGCTTCTTCTTCGTCCGTCGTTGCCATGGCCGGTGAGCAGAGCTCTAGGTCGAGAACTACTCGTAACAAGGGAGCGACAATCAAGGCTGCGGAAAAAAAAGAGAGGGCTCGCCGCCACGTAGAGACCTCAAAAGATCTCTCACAGGCAAGCGATGGCTCCCAGGAGTGCCCTAGCTGCGGAGGCAAACATGCCGAGCCGGCGGAGCTAGAGTCGTTATCCCTCGACGGCATGCCCGATCAGCTCAATAAGCAGAAGGAGTTCATCCAAGGCTTGATGCAGTTGCTGAAGGAGAGCCTCGACGACATGCCCGCTGAGCTCAATCAGCAGGTGGAGTTGACTGCCGGCTTGGTGATGCTGCTGAAGAAGAGCATTGCCTCGGAGAAGAAGGCGACGGCGAAATCCTGCGACTTCGGGAGGACAATGCGAAGCTGTGCCACGAGATCGACCTGTTGAAGGAGAAGAATGCCGGCCGGAAGAAGCTGCATGAGAATAGTAGTTCCTCGATGAAGATGCTACAGGCCCTCGCCATGGAACAGAAGGAAGAGTTGGCAAAGCTCCTTATCGAGCACCCGGCTGCTGTCAAGGTACGTAATATGGCCGTGGAACAGATGATGAAGGCTCGCGTCGAGAAATGCCACGTCATGGACACAATGATGAAGATGGCGGAGGAGACACGCAAGGAGATGGAGGTCGTGGAGGCGATGAAGAAGCAGTTACGATTCCACGGCGAATTAGATCATTTGGGGTGATAATCTTCCTTCTTCTTTTGCTCCTGTGTTTCATCTTTTGCTTCGGGTGTTTTGCCGCACGTGTCACGTTCTCTGCTAGGCATGTATAGAACAATGTTTTTTTGAGGGAATGAATAGAACAATGCTAACAATGAGATGACTAGCAAATTAGATCATTTTTTATCGCCATATGGCACTGGGCTGCCATGTTTCATGCTCCTCTGTCGCAGTACTACTCCAGTGGAAAACTTGAGTATACCACACGGTTCTTTGCTCCTCCTCGATCAGGTTGTCGGTGCATTTATACGAGCAGTCAAATCACAAGGCCCCGCCTTCCAGCAGTAATGAGCCGTCAAATCACAAAGGTCCTCGCCTCTCGTGAAACCGACCGAGCTAGACTGCCCCGCCCTCTAGCCTTTTAAAAAATGTATACTTTTGTACAGCAGTAGTATCGATGGATTGCGCCATGGAGAAAAACTTGAAATTAAAAAAAGGTGGTACATATAGAGAGCGCTCGTCGCCAAATTATGCATATAGTACTATTAAAAAGGCTAGTCACAATAATGGTGTCCAGCACAACCCACCCCTCAAATAAAACTAAGAGGGTGCTTGGATACGTTTTAGTCCCATGACTAAAAGTAGTGGGACTAAAACATGCTAGCCTCACCCATGCTTGGATCCAAATACTAAAAAGGCTAAAATCAAGTTAATGAGCATTTATTATCCTCCAAATCCTCCAATCCAGAACTCGCCTGTGTTAAAGGAGAGGAGTTAAATGAGTAGAGAGAGAACTAATCCACATTTTAGTAGGGGTACCCCTGACAAAAAAAATTTAGTCTCAAGACTAGTTTTAGCCCTTCTTTAGTCAGGGGTGCTTGGAACTTTAGCCTCTTAAAGAGACTATTTTTAGTCAGACTAAAATAAGTCCCTTGGATCCAAGCACCCTCTAAGCATCCTGGAATTCTTTGACAAAACTAAGCACCCTGAAATTCTTTGACAACTAAACTGCTGGCTATATGATGTTGGCCATATATATTGTACGTATATAATGTGAAGAAACGAGTGGTAGAACTATAACAGCTAAAATATGAAATGTAAGAAATACTAGTATGTACGTACTGAAGAGTTAAAGTAACGAGAAGAAACATAACATAGTTCTGCTGGGGGCTCAGCACAACACACCCCTCAAATTAAATTAAGCACACCTGAAATTAAACTTTGCAACTATTCCGGTAGACACTTCATTAGAACCACCATGAGCAACAACACTGCCACTTTATTCGGAGTCCTCGTCCACGTCCTCGACTTCGTCCTTGTCCCTGTTCCTCTTGGCCGATACTTCTTTGCTTGAACCGCACACTTGGCTGTTGCTCTTCATCCAACCCTTGTAGATATTGAAGCAAAGGTAGCCATCCATTGCAGCGTAGTGGATGTGGTCTATATCTAGTACATTCCACTTCCATGCATGACGATGAAATGTGTAATGAGGTTTCTCTAGTTTACCATATGAAGGATGAACCATGGCTCCTGCCAGGGTCAGCATTGAAGGCTGACGAGAGGACACCAGCCGATTCTTCTGGAGGTCGAAGGTGTTGCCTACAACGAGGCCTATCTGATGCAGGACTTCTTTGTCGTTACCAAAGTCTACAGTAACGAATTTGACTAGGTTGCTCTCGAGGAAGTCCTTAAAATCCTGGCACTCAATGTCGGCATGGCATATGTGGTAGACCAAGCATAAGTCATGCACGCAAACCTGGATCACAGCGGGCTTCTTCCTCTCTTCGTCCTTTAGATGCTTCTCTCGTCCGAAGACTGTGGTGTACTCAACATCTAGCCCAGCGACCCACTCATCATCTGAGTCTTCGAACATGCGTCTGAAGCGAGAAAGGCATCCTTTCACCGTCGCGGAAGAACGGGTGTAGATGACGTCGAACTCATCGCCGGTGGTGGTTCTAACCTTGTACTCACCGCCGATCGTGGAGATTTGGGACGCCATGGATTTGGGAGGAGGGTTAGGATTAGTGGAACTGCCGTAATGTGAATGGACGGGACGACTAGGAGCGGACCGCTGTAGTATTGAAGAACGTGCGAGGATGAGTAGGAGCGAACTGCCAGCGTGCGAACGGTAGGGTAGTGGCTTTCCATTCTCCCATGATACGGGCTTCCGAGAGCCTTTGGATCTGAGTCGAACGGTTGCATGGCGTGATTCTAGACCTATGGGTGAATATCCTATCCTGGAGGGTTATTCTGCAAATTTTCAGCAACTTAGCTAGCGACCGTTTGATCTCAGATCCAAGGGCTGCCAGCAGCTCGTATCATGGTCGCGCCTACCATGACCGTCGCGTCGCTCGCGCGGTCGCGCCCTTGGAGATTTAACACGGTGCGTTAGGCTATCTGATGTTGGCATGTCATACATAGTCATCACTTAGTCACTCATACTACAACAAGGTTGGCTATAAGTGTATTTTTTTACTCCTCTTTATCTCTTTCTTCGTACTCAAGGAAGAAACGGTGCTAAGCGCGTGTGTTTATTGCATTTGCCAAGGATTGACCTCTGAAAGGATCGATATGGTTGACTAGAGGGGGGGTGAATAGGCAACTAACAATTTTTAGCTTTTCTTTAACAATTTAAACTTTGCATCAAAGTAGGTTGTCTAGATATGCAACTAGGTGAGCAACCTATATGATGCAACAAGGATAGGAACACAAGAAAGCAAGTGATATGAAACAGATAAGCTTGCACAAGTAAAGGCACGATATAACCAAGAGTGGAGACGGTGGAGACGAGGATGTGTTGCCGAAGTTCCTTCCCTTTGGGAGGAAGTACGTCTCCGTTGCAGCGGTGTGGAGGCACAATGCTCCCCAAGAAGCCACTAGGGCCACCATATTCTCCTGATGCCCTCACACAATGCGAGATGCCGTGATTCCACTATTGGTGCCCTTGGAGGCGGCGACCGAACCTTTACAAACAAGGTTGGGGCAATCTCCACAACTCAATTGGAGGCTCCCAACGACACCACGAAGCTTCACCACAATGGACTATGGCTTCGCGGTGACCTCAACCGTCTAGGATGCTCAAACACCCAAGGGTAACAAGATCCGCAAGGAATTAGTGGGGGGAATGAAATTTCTCTTGGTGGAAGTGTGGATCGAGGCCTTCTCAACCACTCCCGAACAAATCAACAAGTTTGATTGGCTAGGGAGTGAGATCGGGCGAAAATGGAGCTAGAGCAATAATGGAGCTTAGGGTTGGAAGAGATAAGTCAACGGGGAAGAAGGGTACCCCTTATATAGTGTAGGACAAAGATCCAACCGTTACCCACCTACCAGCCCGCGGCCAGCGGTACTACCGCGCCAGGCCAGCGGTACTACCACAGGGCCGTGCGGTACTACCACTTGTTACCAAGCGGTACTACCGCACGGCCATGCGCTACTACTGTACAGGCCCGCGGTACTGCCGCAACCCCAGCAACAACAAGGTCAGATCTGACGCGCAGGAGCTGAGGGCGGTACTTCCGCGAGCGTGGTAGTACCGCGCCTCCATGCGGTACTACAACAAGGCAGAAATCCCCTAGCCAGGGGGGAGGAAACACCCGTGCACAAAGAAATGGAAGAAGTAAAAACCCGACACAGTAGTACTGCCGAGGGGCGGTACTACTGCCTGACAACATAGTGCGGTACTAACGCGGAGCGAAAGCGGTACTACCGCGGTAGGTGCGGATGTAAAAAATTACATCCACCCCTACTACCGCGAAGGAGCGGTACTAGCCTGGTGGGCAGCGGTAGTGCAGCTCCAGGGGAGCGGTACTACCGTGGGCACCTGCGGTACTACCGTGCCACCGCATGGTACTACCGCTGGTGCCTACGGTACTACCGCTCTCCTGGGAGCAGTACTACCGCGATCCAACTCAACAGCCAGAACAAGGGAGGCGAGAAAGCGGAGGAAGCTCCAAGGGAAAAGGAGGGAACAAGAAGGAGACGTGTATGTGATGATTCCACCCAAACCTTTCCGAGGCGGACCCCCTCTTAATAGTACGGCTTTGCTACGACCCAAATCCACCAAAAAGAAACGTAGAAAAGACGCCGTCTTCAACAGTCTTCGAGGGGCACCCAACCGTCTTGTGCCTAGCGATGAAATGTTTGGGATACTCAAGGCACATGATTAGTCCGCAAACGCATTGTCATCAATCACCAAAACACCTTAGGGATAAATATGCCCTTACAATCTCCCCCTTTTTGGTGGACTGATGACAATACGGGATTTGCACAAGGGAAATAATATTAAGCAACCGCAAACCCCTCCTCTCTAAAATATAGATGGGCTCCCCCTAGATGTGTGCCACCTAGAAGAGTGCTTTGGACTGCAAGGCACACATACTAGGATCAAAGCTCCCCCTATATTATAGAGACAAGGCATATATAGTAATAGGAAGGCTATCACTAGAGAAGATAGCACAAACATAAGTTAACTAAGATAGATAGAGTGCATATGTCTTACACCATATGTAGGATAGGTCTCGAAGGCACAAACCAAACAAAAGAAAATGAGGTCCAAACGACACCAAGCACGACACAACGCAAATCCCAACACTCTCTCCCCCTTTGGCATCGAGACGCCAAAAAGGCAGAGAGGACACCTACACACACGGGGTGGCTCGGGTAGAGAAGTCGTCCCACTACTCCTCATGCTCCTCGTCAGACTCAGCGGCGGGGACGGTCTCCTCGATATCTTCCTCTGAACTGGTCCACTTGTATCCATGCTTCGACATCCAGGCGGCCTCAGGCGTGATGACGTCCTCAGACCCGCCAGACACATCCTCCCCAAAGAGCCTCATAACCTTCTTGTCACGGCGGCGACTCTCCTTGTCTGCCACGTGAGCCATGTACTGTCCCTTTGCCTGCATGCAGAAGAGAGTCTTCATCTTGTCCTTTAACTTCTAGGCCCACGACGGCTCAGAGGAAGGTGTGGTGGACCTAGAAGCACGGTCCTCAGCAATATTCTCAGCAACAGCCTCCTCCTCACCAACAGCCCTCCTAGCAGAACAGGCCTCAACACGGGTAGTGGTGTTGGCCCACTTGGGCTTGACGCGGAGGCTGGTGGACTCATGGCGAATCCAGTCTGGAGCAAGGAACTCATCACCAGGGTACATCTTCTCCCAAGTGGTGGAGAGCAGCATAAACAGGTACGATCCATAGATAGGTACCTTGCGAGTGAGCACCGCAAACCGAAGCTCACACCACATGATGTGTGAGACATCAAGTGGCTGAGTCTGAGATGAACGTGCCTCTGCACACATGAGCAACATGTCCACTAGATAGGCATGAACCTTGTTGTCGGTGTCAAAACCGGCGGATCTCGGGTAGGGGGTCCCAAACTGTGCGTCTAGGCCGGATGGTAATAGGAGGCAGGGAACACTTTGTTTTACCCAGGTTCGAGCCCTCTCGATGGAGGTAATACCCTACTCCTTCTTGATAAATATTGATGATATGGGTAGTACAAGAGTAGATCTACCACGAGATCAAGGAGGCTAAACCCTAGAAGCTAGCCTATGGTGTGATTGTTGTGTATGGAGTTGATTGCCTATGGACTACAACCCTCCGGTTTATATAGACACCGAATAGGGTTAGGGTTAAATAAAGTAGGTTACAATGTTAGGATATCTTGAATATCCGCATCGCCAAGCTTGCCTTCCATGCCAAGGAAAGTCGCATCCGGACACGGGACGAAGTCTTCAATCTTGTATCTTCATAGTCCAGGAGTCCAGGAGTCCAGCTGATGGTATAGTCCGGCTACCCAAACACCCCCTAATCCAGGACTCCCTCACTTGTCCTTGTCGCCAACGCGTGGGAATAGAGTGTTGCGGAAGATGCGATGCATGATATCCAGAAAGGAGTTCAACACCCAAGTTGAATTGCCATTGGGGATCACCTTGTCAACAAGGAAAGGCTGAAGCAGGTTCTTGTTGGCAGACTCAGAGTTGGCGTGGGGGCAAACACCAACGGGGGTGTGAAGCCCGTCATCAGGAATGTGAAGCAGATCCATGAACTCCTTCCATGTAGCAGACAGCTGACGACCGTTGGTCATCTAGGTCATCCTCCGCTCATCCCCGAGATGAAAGTAAACTAAGGCAAATAACTGACAGATAAGCTCAGGGTCATAGTCAAGGTGAAAGGAGATCACCGGCTCAGTAGCAAACTGCTCCACCAAGTCCAGAGCCTCTCCAAAATAGTCACGAAACTTGTCCTTCCGCATGTGATTCATGTCTATCCACTTGACATCCACGAAGGTATTCTGCTTGTTCTTGATCACATCCAGATAGATGAGAGCCTGTTGCTTGGTCCAGAACAACTTGGTGCCTCTGAGGATAGCCCGAGGATTCACATAGGGATTGATCTTCCGGCGTTCGACATACTCAGTGACTGAAATCTCGTCCATGCCCTTAGCAGGTTCCTTTTGCTTGCTGGCAGTGGTCTTGACATTGCGCTTGGGGGCATTGGAGCCCTCTGGGCTTCATCTTGGGGGTTGCACAGACGCTTGGAGCCAGTGTCACGACTGGGATTGGAACAGCGAGAGCCACCACTTGAGACATAAACGCAAAACACCCACGACAAACAAGAGGGATCAATGCAAAGACCACAACAATGCAAAAGAAACATGCAGAAAGCACACAAGCTAATTGCCTAGAGAGAGATTTGACCCCTACAGTAGTACTGCCAAGTGCTGTGGAACTAAGATAGTAGTACCGCTCTTAGTCGCGGTAGTACCGTGTAAGGTCACTGTAGTACTGGGTCTAGGAGCGGTAGTACGAGCTTAGTGCCTCAGCTAGCGCAGTAGTACCGCGTCTGATGAGCGGTAGTACCGCACGAGCTAGTGCGGTAGTACCACACCTGATGGGCGGAAGTACCGCATGAGCGGTAGTACCGCACATGAGACACGGTAGTACCGCACCGTGTCAGATCCGAACAAGTTCAAATCTGAGAAAAGCCCACGAAACCGCGGCGGTACTACGGTTGGACAAATCTAGCACAAGACAACATATCACGTATGATTCCTACGCAACACGACTCTCCTACATCCTACTCTTGCATAGATTTGGCCTAAAATCTCAAGAACAACAAGCATCTCCCCAAAAACCTAGAAGCGAGAGAACAACCAAGAAAAAGAGGGATTTGGGGAAAAACCTTGGTCCATGGCAAGAGGAAGTGGTGGGGAACGATCCCACCAGTCGGAATCCGAGGAGAGTGGCCGGCGATGGAGATCCGGCGAGGGCCTCCGGCGCCGTTCTTGAGCAAGAGAGAGAGAGAGACGTTGGGAGAGAGACAAGTGAATGGGTATGGGGAGTTGGAACTCCCCTGCCTGAGTCATAACCCCCACGCTCCCTCGACGGCATGGTAGTACCGTGCCCCATCGCGGTAGTACCGCTTGGAGGAAGTATCGCACCTGAGCGGTAGTACCGCGCTATGGCGCGGTAGTACCTTGCCTCTCAAAGCGGTAGTACCGCGGCAAGCCGCGGTAGTACCATGGGCTCAAGAAGATGCACGTTTGAAGCACACAAAAACGAGGTCTTTGCACGAACACTCCGAGGCAACACGACACCAAAAGACCACGCTACACACACATGCAAAAAGGCAAATGACAAAATGAAACAACCACGAGACACCACTTCTCGAAAGAGAGGGCGGTGGCCGTAGCCACCTATGTTTGAGTCAATTGGTATGGCACCGCGAAGAATTATCCTTGGGTCCATGACCAAAACTCGTCTTTGAAGCACAAGTACCATCAAACATGGCTAAAGTGAAAGACTTGATCAATTTACGCATAATGGGGGGAGGGAGAGTTCATTGAGAGAACAACACTCCCCCTATGTCCATGCCTACATCTAAACAAGACAACACGTTGAGTATGGTGGGGTGTGCAAGGGTTCAAGAAACATTGCTCGAATCAATGATATTTAGCTCATGCCTTAACTCGCGAAATCTTGCTTCATCCAAGGGCTTCGTGAAAATATCTGCAAGGTTATCATGAGTGTTGACATAGTTGAGCTCGATCTCTCCTCGCCTGATGTGATCCCGGATGAAGTGATATCGGATCTCAATATGCTTCGTCTTGAAGTGTTGCACCGGGTTGAGAGAGATCTTGATGGCACTTTCATTGTCACACCAAAGAGGCACTTTGTCACAAATGACACCGTAATCCTTTAAAGTTTGCCTCATCCATAAGAGTTGTGCACAACAACTACCGGCCGCCACATACTCCGCTTCGGTGGATGAGAGAGACACACAACTTTGCTTTTTGGAAGACCAACTTAGCAAAGAGGAACCAAGGAATTGGCACTCTCTGTAAGTGGACTTCCTATCCACTTTGTCTCCCGCCCAATCGGAATCTGAATATCCTACAAGCTTGAATTTTGCTCCTCTTGGATACCATAAGCCAAAGTTTGGGGTATGAGGCAAATATCGAAAGATTCGTTTGACCGCCACATAGTGACTTTCCTTAGGTGTGGCTTGAAACCGTGCACAAATTCCCACACTCAACATGATATCCGGTCTAGATGCCCAAAGGTAGAGCAAGGAGCCTATCATGGAACGATATACCTTTTCATCCACCGCTTTACCATTGGGATCTATGTCAAGTTGGCACTTAGTGGGCATTGGAGTGGAAGCCGGCTTGACATCACTTAGCTTGAATCTGTTGACCATGTCTTGAGTATATTTGGCTTGGTTGATGAAGGTTCCTTCTCTTCTTTGCTTCACTTCGAACCCTAGAAAGAACTTCAACTCTCCCATGGAAGACATCTTGAACTTTGAGGTCATGAGAGCGGCAAATTCCTCATTGAAAGCTTTGTTAGGCGAACCAAAGATAATATCATCAACATATAACTGGCACACAAACAACTCCCCTTTGACCTTCTTAGTAAAAAGAGTGGGGTCGATTAGCCCAACTTCAAAACCACGGTCTTGTAACAACTTGGTAAGGTGGTCATACCATGCACGTGGGGCTTGTTTAAGGCCATAGAGTGCCTTATCGAGTTGATACACATGATCGAGAAAGTAAGGATCCTCGAACCCGGGGGGTTGTTTGACATAGACCAATTCATTAATGGGGCCATTAAGAAAAGCACTCTTCACATCCATTTGTTGTAACTTAAAGTTATGATGAGAGGCATATGCAATCAACATGCGAATGGATTCAAGACGAGCAACCAGATCAAAAGTTTCACCGTAGTCTTCGAGGGGCACCCAACCGTCTTGTGCCTAGCGATGAAATGTCTGGGATACGCAAGGTAGGTGCGGATGTAAAAAATTACATCCGCCCCTACTACTGCGAAGGAGCGGTACTAGCCTGGTGGGCAGCGGTAGTGCAGCTCCAGGGGTGCGGTACTACCATGGGCACGTGCGGTACTACCGCGCCACCGCACGGTACTACCGCTGGTGCCTATGGTACGACCGCTCTCTTGGGAGCAGTACTACCGCGACCCAACTCAGCAGCCAGAACAAGGGAGGCGAGAAAGCGGAGGAAGCTCCAAGGGAAAAGGAGGGGACAAGAAGGAAACGTGTACGTGATGATTCCACCCAAACCTTTCCGATGCGGACCCCCTCTTAATAGTATGGCTTTCCTACGACTCAAATCCACCAAAAAGAAACGTAGAAAAGACGATGTCTTCAACAGTCTTCGAGGGGCACCCAACCGTCTTGTGCCTAGCGATGAAATGTCTGGGATACGCAAGGCACATGATTAGTCTGCAAACGCGTTGTCATCAATCACCAAAACACCTTAGGGATAAATATGCCCTTACAACCTCTTCCAATGAAATGGTGTTGCTAAGTTTGCTTCATTTAATTAGGTATAGACTCAAAATTGTCTTTTCACCTAGGTACACGCGCTTAGCACCGTTTCTTCCTTGGGTCACCAAACTAGTCTCTCTCTTCTTGATTAACTCGCCACATCGGACTTTATGCTTATGTGGCAAGCTTAAGCACCTATAGGAGCAAGTAAAAGTAAGTACAATAGTGCGCTTTACATGGCATTTTTGCATATGTGGAGGAAAGAGAGGCAAGGAAAAAGTGGAGAAGTGGGCTCTCATGCAAGAGCCAGCCTCTACCACATGGTGGAGCATTGGGAGAGGCACCTGTATGGAGGTGGTTAAGATTCTGGGAGACTCACCACGGTCGTAGCGCCGTAGTTAAAATGATAATGGCAAGTCAAATCACGGGGCCCCACTTGTCCAGCAGAAACTCGCTGTCAAATCACACAGCCCTACATTTGCAGCAGTCTACTCCCTCGTCTTCTCGCGTCTCTGTCGAACCGACTAGGCAGAACTGCCCCGCCGCCTACCGTGCAGGAAAAGCCCCGCCCTCGACTTTTAAATAGTATACAGTATACTAATTTTGTATCCATGCATTGCGCCCGCGCCATGGAGCAAAGCGTCTAGAAAACGGAGGAGAGACGGTGGTCTTGCGACAGAGAAGAGGGAGAGGCGAGACGGTGGTTTTGGGATGGAGATGATGGAGAGGAGAGGAGGTGGTTTTGCAATGGAGAAGAGGGAGAGGAGCGTGCGGCAGCGATTTAGGATTGGACGAGAGGGCCGGCGCACACTACTAGGAAAAGGCCTACTAATGGCGCACCAGTTTTGCCTACTAATGGCGCATCATTGGTGCGCCATTAGTATCACGCCACTAGTATTTTTTACTAATGGCGCACCACTGGTGCGCCATTAGTATCTGGTATACTAATGGTGCACCACCCAGTGCGCCATTAGTATATAACACCATGCGCCATTAGTATGCCTCCCAGGGCCATATTTAACCATGTGCTTTGGCACACTAATGGTGCACTATGGATGGATGCGCCATTAGTATGAATATTAGTTTTTTTTACTTTTCTGATTTTTGCACAGGTTACAAAATATATTATTTGACAGAATATAGACAGTAGCACACAACAACAGCAGATTCATCGAATACAATACAAGATTAGTCTCCGAATACAATTCATCATATTAGTCTCCGAATTCAAAAGACCGAACAAAGATAAAACAATACAAGTCTCGAGACCGCGAGTATCGAGTTTGTCAGAAGTAATACTAATCCTAACAAGTCCTACTAATCATCATCATACAACTTCTACTCGTTATTCATAACAAGTCATACGATCATCATCTTGATAGTCATCGAACCAACCCTACTTAATTGTTCTTAGCACATGATCATCAGTATTAGGCAGGACCTAAATACCCTATTTAAGCTAAAATAGCATAAAACAATATAGACCCTGACTCTCCATTATGGAAAATGGAGAACATCCTGTCTCCAATTCTTGCGCTTCGCTTCCTTTTGCTTCCAAGAAGCTCCTTACGACTGTCCATACATTTTTTCCATCCTTTGATTTTCATGTCTACACTTCTTTTAGAAATCTCGTAAGGACAGTTGAGATTCGTAGGACGACCTGGCTGTATGTTCAAAACATTAACACTACCTTTCTGATACATCATATGAGGCACACAATTCTCTGGGATTATCTGTTGAAAAACATAGTAATAACTTCATAGTTAGCAATGATGTACTAGTTTTAGAAGTATGCAAAAGATGCACGGATGTTGTAATAGTAAAAATCTTACCAGGGTATCTCCATGGTAGTTACCGTAGTTGAACACATGCACTAGTGGCACGTATTTACCATAATGTTGAGGAGTTTGATTGTGGATAACGTAATTCTCAATGTCAGTACAAAATCCGACCAGATGATTTTTCTCCTTGGAAGTTGTTAATTTGGAGCCATCGGTGTAGTGGGTTTTGTCTACCATCTCCCGCACATTCTTTGAACAATAAAAATAAGCTGTCAATGGAAATAAGCTGTCAACTATTTTGAAATAAACAATATAAATTAGCTAATAACTATGTTTGAGAAACTCACATAGCGGTAGAACTGGAGGCGTATCAACAAGGACCCAAATGTCCATATTGTCTTGGTTGATGTCAGGATTACCAAGATCCATGGTGCTAAGCATACCCTCATCAAAACCATACATCTTGCAAAATGCTTCCCAATTTTTGCAACCAAAATGGGTTACGCTCTCAGAATTATATAGATTTACTTCAAAGTCCACATCGTGATGAGTCCTTAGGTGAATTTTCTTTGTTTCAGAAATTTCATGGTCTTCAAAATCCATCCTCTCCAAGACATAGCATCTTGCATGGCATGGGATAAGCTATACTCGAATTGTAAAAGATGAAAATTACACGTTGAAATAGTTGAAGTCATGCTTAATTATGAAAATAACACTTGTCGTTGTTGTGTACCGTTTCAACTTCGAAGGTCTCCTCGAGCTTAATGCTGAAGCGCCGATCATCGTCCAGGTGAGGCATGTCGCACAGACCTCGATCGTCATGGCACCAGTCGCACTCCGCCGGGAGACTTTCGTCATTTTAGGGTTTGTCGACATCGAGGCACCCTAAAAGCCTAAGCTTTCATCATTTAGGTTTTGTCGACGCCGAGGCACCCTAAAAGCCTAAGCGTACATCATTTAGGTTCTCATCAACACCGTGGCACCCTATAGAAGCCAAGTTAAGTTTTCATCATTTAGGGTTTATCGATGCCAAGGCACCCTAGGTTAGGCCTAGTCACTTGGCACTAATCACTTGTCTCTATTGCCACCTATGTTGGGTTTATCATCTAGGGTTTATTGATGCTAAGGAGAATTCTAAGTTGGGCCTAATCACTTGGCTCTATTGCCACCTATGGTTTAATGCAGCAAGAATGGCGGGGCAGTTGATCCTACTTAACTAAGTACTAAGATACCTCGGCCCATGCATTAGTCGCAAGTACCCCATATGTCCTATTTTTAGCAAAGTCATGCTAAAATTCACGGAAAATTTCAGCATGACCTTTGCTGAAAATAGGACATATGGAGTACCCAAATTTGCCAGAACGGAAGTTAATCGACATTCCGGCAAACTCAAGGGCCTCTCGGGGTACCTGAAAATTCATCACGACACAATGGTCGGAGACAAAACCCAGCAACTTTACAAGTCTTCCACAAATTTGTTTGCAAGTTCTGATATGTAATAAAGATGAGCCTCAAAGATGAGCCTCCAATGCTGATTTGTTTGCCTCAAGACAAGATGAACCTCCAATGCAACAAGTAATAAAATGTTTGCAAGTTCTGATATGTTTGCAAGATGAACCTCCAATGCAACAGTCTTAGACATTAGGACACTACAATGATCTACAACCTTATGTAAAGTGCCAACTCCATAGATTTCTTTTTCACAGCTTTTATATTATTTCTAGAAGCAACACAATAGGGTTAAACACCAGAAACTTGAGTCTAATTAAACCCTAAAATAAACATTTCTCTTTCCCCTCCCCCCTCCTATCCCTCTGTCTCTCTTTCCCAGCTCTAACACCAAACACAAATTAAGTTAGCCATAGTTTAAACACCAGCTCATTCATTCTCACCTCTGGTCCAGGTGCTCTTCTCCTCCTCGTGCCTCTATCCTCTCCCTCAGCCCAGGAACACCTGCACATTCTCAGCAAAAAGCAACAGCTTGTTCAGACACTTCTTTTTTACTGTGTTATTCCAGCTAGGAAAAAAAACTTTGCTTCAAAAGCAAATAAGAGCAGGAGTGCAAGCATCTAATGCTTGCTGCTCTTCTTCTTGCCACTTGCAGCATTGCAACTTGCTTCCTGATCCTCCTAATGCACCATCACAAAATTAAGTTCGGGTTAACCCAATGGTTCCAGATTATTTAATGTGTGTGGCCCAATTGATCTAGGGTTTACTCAATGGAGAGTAGTACTAGTATAGAAGTAAACAAAATCACGAGAGCTTGCGCCTGAATATACCGACACCCAACCATGGCTAACTTAATGAGCTCCAATTCCCATTCTTATACACTACTAGCTAAGGAGAGGAGGAAGAGAGGAGAAGAGAGGCAGAGGGAGGAGGGTTACCTGACCACGATGAGGAGGCGCGGGGGCGGCGGCGGAGACGGAGGCGCGGGGGCGGTGATGGAGACGGAGGCGCGGGGGCGGCGGCGGCGTGGGGGCGGCGACGGAGACGAA
>NC_041382.1:157839005-157854656 GCF_002162155.2 Triticum dicoccoides | reverse complement strand
GGAGACGAAGGCGCGGGGGCGTGGGGGCGGCGACGGAGGTGGAGGCACGGGGGCGGCGGCGGCGTGGGTCGGGGCAGCGGGGGGAATTAGCTAGGGGGCCGAGGGAGAGGGACGAAGGGGATCTGGCGAGAGGGAGGGAATTAGCAAGGGGGGAATCTTACTAATGGCGCACCTGCGGTCGGTGCACCATTAGTAATCTTTTTTATATATAGCAATGGCGCACCAGGCAGAGGTGCGCCATAAGTATTTTTTTGTTGCATGTAATAATTTTTTAGAAAATGAATATGAATATGAAATAGTAATATATTTTTATAAAAACAGTAATAATTGTTGTTTAACAACAATTGTAGTCTACAATTTTTTTTTTATTTTTTTAAATGAAGAGGGGCCAGGAGGCGCGGGTGGGATCCAGATCGAGATGGAGGGGGAATCGAGATCGAGATGGAGGGGGATCGAGATCGAGTGTCCTCATGAATATTCAATATTTTATCATATTGAATATGAAAAAATATCATCAAATTTGAAAAAATATTCATGAATTCAAAAAGTGCCCATGAAATTTAAAAATATTCATGATATCAAAAAGTGCCCATGAAATACAACAAAGAAATGAAGACTACGATTTAAATACAGTCGATCTTAGCTAGCTATCTGTTCATAATCTTCTTGCCCTTCTTTTTCGCAAATGGAGTTCTTCTGTGGAACGGACATCCTTTAGGTAGGGTGGTCCTGCTTCTTCTTGTGGTGTATGCTGCTACTTCATCGTTGTCGTCATGTTCGATCTTCGGGTCGCCGTACTTGTCGAAGTCTTGCTCATTGGCTACTCCATCCATTCCGATGATCTTCCTTTTGCCTCTCCTCACGACAACACGACTGGGCTTTGACGGGTCGGTAATGAAGAAGCATTGGTCCACTTGGGAAGCCAGTACCCATGGCTCATTTTTCGCGGTGACGTTTGCGCCCGCGGTCTTGGATTTGGCTTCGGGTATAACCATGGTGGTGAAATACCGGTCTTCTTTTAGGACGCTCTTGGCCCATCTGACACGGAACATCGGGACCTTCTCTCTAGCGTAGCTCAGCTCCCAGATCTCCTTGATCCTTCCGTAGTATCTGTCCTTGTCGTTACCGGTGTAGGATTCCATCGTTACCCCGGAGTTCTGATAACCATCGCTCTTCATGTCCTTGTCCTCGGTGTAGAATGTGTAGCTGTTGATATCGTATGCCTCATAGGTCATCAGGTTGTGCTTGGCGCCCTGTGACAAGGCGAATAGGAGTTGTTCTTCCGCGGAAGAATCCTCATGTAAAGGGTACGACAGAAGCTTCTGCTTGAACCAACGCGTGAAACATGAGTTGTGCTCTTTGATTATATCTCCGTCCGTCCTCTGTTGGCCTCGGTCATTGTATGTCTTCTCAATAAAGGTTTTGTGCTCTACCACCCAAGGATCGACCACGTCTATGTGTTGTAGCGCGACTAGGTTTGCTCTATCAAAGTCGGCGAGTCGACCCTCGAAGTCGACATGCATTTCGCGGAGACCCTCACGGTGACCCCATCCAGCGAACCTGCCGAGGTGCCTGTCGACGGGCAGACCAACGGGGTTCTCGATGCCTAGATAATTCGTGCAGTAGGAGATGCACTCTTCGGTCAGAAAGCCCCCGGCTATACTTCCCTCTGGACGTGACATGTTGCGAACGTATCCTTTGATGACACCATTCATCCTTTCGAACGACATCATGCTGTGCAGGAACGTTGGCCCGAGTTGGATGATATCCTCCACGATATGGACCAGCAGATGCACCATAACGTCGAAGAATGCGGGCGGGAAGTACATCTCAAGCTCGCATAGTATCACCACGATCTCTTCCTGTAGCCTTCTAAGTTGCCTCATGCCAACCGACTTTCGAGAGATGACGTTGAAAAAGTTGCATAGGCCAAATAGCATTTCATGGACGTGCGCATCCATCCACGTGTTGCAACTGGAAGTATCTGCGTCATTAGCACGTGACAGTCGCGAGACTTCATCCCACTGAACTTCTGCTTCGCTGGGTCTAGGTATCTGCTTATCTTTCCCGCGTAACCGTAAGGAAGTTTTACTCCTACAAGGCAGGTGAAAAACTGCTCGATCTCCTCCTGACTTAGCGTGAAGCACGCGGGAGGGTAGTCATTTCCGGTCTTCTTGGCCTTTTTGCCTTTGCGACGACTTTCTGTGTCCTGCTTCGCCTCATCATCATCATCATCATCATCATCATTAGTGTGAAGCTCCTGCCTGATGCCCATTGATTTCAAGTCTTCCCTTGCTTTCGGCCCATCTTTGGTCCTCTCTGGCATGTTGAGCAGGGTACCAAGTAGACTCTCACACACGTTCTTCGTGATATGCATGGCATCAAGGCTGTGAGGCACACGGTGGATCTTCCAGTATGAGAAGTCCCAGAAAACAGACCTCGTTTTGCTTCTTTCGCTTCTTTCAGCAGTGGCTCTGGCGCCTTTCGCTTCTTTCCCGGCTCTGGCGCCTTTTGCTTCTTTCCCGGCAGTGGGCAATCTTTCCAATTTTTCAACAGCCCGTCTATTTCCTCGCCGCTCCTCGTACGCGGGCGTCTTCAGAGTTCGGTTTCACCATCGAACAGATCCTTGCGTTTCCTCCGCGGGTCATCGTCGCGAAGCCACCTTCGATGTCCCATGAACACGGTTTTCGAAGACCCGGGATCTTTATCTAGCTGGCGATACATTGTGTCATCCATGCACCTGACGCATCCAGAAAATCCGTGGACCACCTGCCCCGCGAGATATCCGTAACCGAGATAGTCGTGCACCGTCGTGAGCAGTGCGGCTCTCATAGGGAAATATTCTTTCTCTGCGGCATCCCACGTATTGGCTGGCGTTTTCCACAGCGTGTCTAGCTCCTCTTTCAGCAGCCCCAGATACAAATTGATGTCGTTCCCTGGTTGTTTCGGCCCTTCAATTAGCATACTGATGTGAATGTACTTCCTCTTCATGCACAACCAGGGGGGAAGGTTGTACATCCACACAAACACAGGCCAGGTGCTATGTGTGCTTCTCTGGCTGCCAAACGGATTGAATCCATCGGTGCTCGCACCCAGCATGATGTTCCTTGGATCCTTCCCAAATTCTGGGTGTTCGAAGTTCAACGCTTGCAACAGGCTCCCATCCTTAGGGTGACTCAGCATCTTGTCTTTTTTATTTATCTCTGGATCATTTGCGTCATCTTCTCGCTTCTTCTCCTCCCTATCCGCATGCCAACGCAGGAGCTTTGCTACCTTAGGGTCCGCGAAATACCGCTGCAGACGAGGAGTGATCGGAAAGTACCACACCACTTTTTGAGGAGCTTTCTTCCTCTTCTTGTATCGAGTGACGCCGCACACCGGACATATTGTAGACTCCGCGTGCTCGCCCCAATAAATGATGCAATTGTTCATGCACACATGGTATTTCATGTGCGGTAAATCCAGAGGACACACGACTTTATTCGCCTCCTCGAAACTGGTCGGGCACTTGTTCCCCTTGGGAAGACATTCGTGCCAGAATGACATGTTCTCGTCGAAGCATGCGTCGGTCATTTTGTGTTTTACCTTCATCTCCAAAGCCATGAGCGTTACTTTCAGGCGGGTATCCTCGGGTCTGCATCCTTCATACAATGGAGTAACCGCATCTATCTCCAGTTGATCCAGCTTGGCTTTCTCTCGGGCGGCAGCTCTTGCGTTATCCGTCTACTTGAGAAGCAGCTCTTGAATATGAGGGTCCTGCACCCAGCCCATCGATGGTCCATCGTCGTCTGCTCCTCCGGCATCTAGATCTTCATGATCATGCCTTCGTCTGCTCCGGCATCTTCCTCATCATCATGTCCGGCATCTTCTACATGATGACTGTGTACAGCATCACCATCGTGATCATGTCCTGGAGATTCTTCGTGTTCTCGCCCGCCCGAGCCACGGTGGTTGTCTTGCTGCCCTTCCTCATTTCTTGCCCGGCTCCCATGGACAACTTCATAGTGATCTTCATCACCTTGCCACCGATAGCCATCCATGAAACCACGCAAGAGCAGGTGGTCCCGCACCTGCCCGGAATCCGGGTCCGCAATAAGGCTCTTCAGCTTGCATCTTCGACACGGACATCTTATCTCCGTCTCGTTCTTTTGAAGCATCCCGGCCTTCGCGGAGCTCAAAAACCTATTCACGATGCCTTCGGTCATCGTGCGGACCATGGTCGCCTGCGGGGTAGAGCAAAACGATATTTTAGAACCAAGAAAAAATTTGGCATGACTTTCCCTAAAAATAGGACCAAAAAGAATGCATAGTGCCAAAATTCTCGCCGAAATGGAAATGAATCAACATTCCGGTAAAATATTGGCAACTATCGCATTTCAAATACCGGTACCTGCAAACACAAACATATATGCAACACCACAAACATATGCAACACCACAAACATACATAGATCTAGCTAGGCCACAAAAAGTGCATATGCACGTTATTGGAGCGAGCTAGGGAGAAAAAAAGTAGACCTACAACATGAAGATAGCTTTCCCCTTACTTACCTATCAAAAAAAAGGTAATTTCAACACTTAATTTTGATGAATCTATGGTGCAAATGAGGTGAGGAGGAGGAGGCAGCCGACAAGCTTAGAGAAGGAGGTGGGGGGAATGAAGTGGGGAAAGTGAGTGTGTAGGTGTGGCTGTCCAAAAATATCTAGCTGGTCCCAGGTTACTAATGGCGTACCACAGAGACATGCGCCATTAGTAACCCAACATACTAATGGCGCACCACACAGACATGCGCCATTAGTAGTTTTGCAAAAAAGTAAAAAAAATTATACTAATGGCGCACCGTGGCACAGTGCGCCATTACTAGTTTAAACTAGTAATGGCGCACTATGCAACGGTGCACCATTAGTAGTTTTGCAAAAAAAGTAAAAAAAAAAGACAGTAGTGGCGCACTCTATGGATGGTGCGCCATTAGTAGTTCTAACTACTAATGGCGCACTCAGCCCGGATCCGCCATTAGTATGTTTGAAAAAATGAAAAAAACATTTTGCTACTAGTGGCTCACCGTGTGCCTGGTGCGCCATTAGTGTCTTCCACACTAATGGCGCACCAACAGACGGTGCGCCATTAGTATATAGTAATGGCGCACCACATGTCTGGTGCGCCATTAGTGTCATTTCCATCTATAGCCCTTTTCCTAGTAGTGGCGCTCTGACTGGATCAAAATCAAAATCAATTTGGTGACATGCATTCAAATTTTGCTCCTGAAATACAGTACGTGGTCAAACTTTGACCCAAAATACACGAAACAACAAAAAAATACTTCCAAGACCAGCGCCGCTCTTCCGTTGTTCTCCTCTTAAACCACCGCCGCTCCTCTCCTGTTCCAATCTAAATACAGCGCCGTCCTCTCCTCTTCCATTTGAAAACCACCGCCCCTCCTCTCTTGTTCCAGTCCAAAACCAGCATCGCTCCTCTCCCGTTCTAATCCAAAACCAGCGCTGCTCCTGTCCTCTTCCATTCAAAAACCACTGCCGGCGAGTGAAGGTGCTGTGGAGAAGTAGATCGATGGAGGAGTACAACTGATACGTGAGGATCGCAGACGGCGACCCTATGAAGCTAGCTAGGATGTTGGAGATACAGTCTTGGTTTGACAACAAGGACCAACTAGCGGCGATGGCGACATCCATGGCCAAATATCCGCAACAGAGCAAAAAGGCGGCGATACTCCCGGAGGGAGTCGCGTCGGAGTACATAGAGCTGCTTCTCTGGGCCATGGAGCAAACAAATTCACCGAATCCGATCGTGAGTGAGCAGTGGTGGGAGTATCGATCCCAGATGGAGCATCCACCAGAGATTGAAGGATCGAGCATCTACAGGGTGCCGTTTGTGAGGGTGTCCTGCCAGAGCGAGCCGGTGGAGTCTTCGTCGACCGAACCCAACTGCAAGAGGAGAAAAGCAATTGGCCCGACGACGCTTCCCCGCCATCGCCTCCCTCGCCGTTCACATCGTCTCACGGGGTGGTTGTCTGTTGCCGAGGAATAGGAGGGGCTGCCCCCTAGCCCAATAGTCGGGCAGGTTGTGAATTGTCAGGAGGAGCTTAGGGTTGTCAGTATTTGCAGGTTGTGAATTGTGTTTTGTGTTGTGTATTTTGAGAGTACTTTCAGATATGAATGTCTTTTGAATTTCAGATTTGCAGTATTGAGCATATGAAGTATTTTATGAATTCTAGATATCTATTTTTAGCACTTAAAAATGTAGTTTCATAGGAGTATAAAGGTGCAGACAATGTGATTCTCAGAGAAGAAACTGCAAGTTTCAGTTTCAGATAAGAAACTCCAAGTTCAGTTTCAGATAAGAAACTGCAACTTTCAGAGGCAGGGCATTTATATTAACATGGCCTTTTCAAACAGGGTTAACATCATGTTGGAAGTTTTATTCATGGTCGAAAATGGAACTACCAGCCAGTTAACATCATGCTGATCAACATTCATGCATAGCACATCTTCATATGATGCATAGTCAAAATTCCCACACAATGTCGAGTGTGCGAAACACAGAGAAAATGAGGGACGAAGTTTTGGCAAGTGTTGGACGTGGTTTTGGGCTGCCCTGTCTAGGCTTTCATTTTTAACATGCACAACCCACGTCCTCGGATGGGAGGTCCATAGGCCTGTTTGTATTTTCTTAGGGCCGTCATGTATCGACCGGCCTATGGACCTCACATCCGAGGTTTTATTTTTGGCAGCGCAATTTATGTATTTTTTTGAAGAAAACGCAAAGGTCTATTCAATTTTTATATAAGAATAGGAACGCCAGGTCCAACTTATGTTTCCCTTCTAACTATATTGTATATATTTAAATTATTTTATATGTTGACTGTTTAGTTCACATAATTGCCAAATAGATGACCACTCTCGCGATCCTCTTCTCCCCCGCCACCACCTCCACCCTCGCCGCCGCCCCCGCCACTACCTCCACCCTCGCCACCACCATAGATCTCGCCGCCACCCCCCGCCTCCTGACTCTGGGCGCGCCTGCCCCCCTCAGCAAGTCCGCTCGCGCGCCCCATGGAGTCGCCGGCCATATCTACGGGGGAATGGCTGGAAGACAGGAAGATGTACAAGATGCATCTCCCACATGTCTACAAAGCCTTCCCGCGGATGCTCCAGCCGCTCGACTCCGTCGCGCCGGCAGTGCTGCGGGAGACTCGAGGGAGGAGATGGAGGGAGCGGGCGATGCCGATCCGCGATGACACTCTCTCCTGGACCCAGTGCATGCGTGAATGGAGGGAAGCAGAGGAGGATGCTGCGAGGGAGGAAGCCAAGGAGGGACCGAATCCGTTCTCTCACTCGCACGGGTATGCTTGGATGTGCAAGGATCATGTGGATTGGGAGCTGCTGAATCTAGCCCTGCGGATCTACTTCGAAGGAGATTTCTTGGAGAAGCATAGGATGCCCCACCCAAGTGAGCCACCGATTGCGTTCGTTCGATGGGCGAAAGGAGAAGTGAATTCAGGAGATCCACACCATGCTGCGAGATGGGAATGCTTGACTGGACTCCTGCCCACCAGCACGCCACCGAAGACGGAGCAGGTGGATCCCCTACCTTACCTCTCCCCTAAACCTACAGAAGATTGAAATTAGGCTTGCAATCTGCTTCAATTGAGCTGTCCGGTGGTTATTTCTGCTTCCTGAGAGACAACATCTGGTTGGAGGATGAAAAGGAACCAAGAACTTCGATAAATTTCCCCTATCACAATGGGGGGGGGGGCGAGCGCTGGTTGGGCAGTGGTACGACCAACCTCCGCCCCAAATGGGGGCATAATCTGGGCAGGCTCCTGTAATTGCCCAAGATCAATCTACTGGTGGTTCTGACTCTCAGATCAGTGGGAAATCTCAAGGCAAGAATCAGCAAAAGAAGAGATAGGACATCCAGAAAACTGCTCCTGCCCCTGCTTCGGGCCTTATGGCATACTCTGAGGTGATCTGCAACAACTGTGGGGAACCAGGGCATCATTTAGATAAATGTGTCAAGCCCAAGAGTTGTTTTATCTGCAAAATGGTTACCCATAAAGTTGAGAATTGCCCTGTCAGAAGGAAAACCCACAGTTCAGCTAGATATGTTGGAAGTGCTGCTCTAGGATTATGTCCACAATTGACAGAATTTTCTGTGACACAGAATAAGATAGTTTTTCCCCTTTCTAGTTGTAGAGCTCTGCCCAGATGTGGTAGTGACCACACTCCTTTGCTCTGGGACTCTGGTCTTAACCAAACTCCAAAGAGCAATAGTTTTAAATTTGAAAAGTGGTGGTTTCTTAGAGAAGATTTTACTGAGCTAGTTAGGAAAATCTGGAATGAGCCTACTGGGAGCAGCTGCCCCCTAGAAAATTGGCAGATAAAAATCAAGAGATTTAGAAGAACTACCAAAGGGTGGAACTCCAATGAGGAAGCTAATCTTAGAAGATACAAAAGGCTTCTCCTCCTTGAGTTTGATTCTCTAGATATTAAGGCAGAAACCACTGACCTCTCTGAGGCTGAGACTAATAGATTAAACTTTGTCCATGGAGAGCTCAAGAAAATTTGGCTTCAAGAAGAAATCAAAGCCAAACAAAGGTCTAGAGATAGGAACATTAAGAAGGGTGATAGAAATATTGCTTACTTCCACGCAGTAGCTAACTAGAGGAGGAGGAAAACCCTCATTCACTCCCTTGATGGCCCTAATGGCCCTGTTACTGAGGTAGATGGGATGCTGAAAGTGGCTAGTGACTTATACAAAGACGTATTTAAGAAAGAAAACCCTTCTGGTTCTCTCTACAAAACAATTTTTTCTCTGCTTCTGAAAAAGTCTCTCCTGCTGAAAATGAGCTGCTAGAAGCCCCTTTTTCAGAGACAGAGGTGAAGGAAGCCATTTTTAGCTCTTATCCTGATGGGGCTCCTGGTCCTGATGGGATTCCCTTCTTGTTTTACCAGCATTTTTTGTACTTGGTGAAAAAAGATCTCTTAGATCTTTTCCAAGCCTTTCATAGAGGAGAGTTGGATCCAGCAACTTACTCATGGGGGGTCTGTTGGGGTCAAGTTAAATAACTGTGAAAGTGATTTTTTTTCCTTGCTGGTAAAGGCCTTAGGCAAGGTGACCCCATCTCCCCGCTTTTGTTTAATTTAGTAGTGGACATTTTTACTAAAATGCTAAGCAAAGCTGCTGATCATAGTCTGATTGCAGGGCTCTGTCATCAGGTCTGCCCTGGTGGCATCATCTGACTTCAATATGCAGATGATACCATCCTTTCCATAGACAATGACTCCACACATGCTAGCAATCAGAAAACTATTCTAACATGGTTTGAACAAGTCTCAAACACGAGAATCAACTACTCTAAAAGTGAACTCATCCCTATCAACATGGATGATCAGGAGTTAGCTGACTTCCTCTCTATTCTAGTCTGTAATAAAGGTATCTTCCCCATTAAGTACCTAGGTATTCCTCTCCACTATGATAAATTGAGGAGAGAGGATATCCAACCCCTTCTGGATAAAATCATTAAAAGGATTGCTGGGTGGAGGGGCAAACTTCTCTCTTACAGAGGTAGATTGATCCTCATACAAGCTTGTTTGGCTAGCATTCCAGTGTATCTCCTCTCCTTCTTCAAGTTCCCTAAATGGGCAGTGAACCTCATCAATTCTCAGATGTCTCATTGCTTGTGGAATGACTTTGAGGGAAATAGGAAGCTACACCTTGCTAATTGGGCCCTAGTCTCTATGAAAAAAGATTTTTGAGGACTAGGCATACCTAACCTCCAAGAAACTAACATCTGTCTTCTAGGGTCTTGGATTAAAAGATTCTATGAGGAAGACCTGAAACCCTGGAAGCTTCTTATTGCCCATAAAGACCTAGGAAATAAACCTAATATTTTTGTCCCTTCCTCCAACCCTAAGACCTCTAGATTCTGGAAAGGATTAAAATCTATTATGCATGCTGTGAAATTTGGCTACAGATGGAACATAGGGGATGGGAGCAGAACCAGGTTCTGGGAAGATACTTGGTTTGGCACATCCCCCCTAGCAGTCCAATTTTGGCCTATTAACTCTGTCCGCAATGAGCTTAACAAAAGTGTCAATGAAGTTTGGGACGTTCAATGCCTAAAACTCTCTTTTAGAAGGAACTTTAGTGATAGTCTCATGGAACAATGGTTCCAGTTGGAGGAAATTGCCAAAAGCATTACCTTTACTGCTTAGCCGAATGCCCTGATTTGGCAGCTGGAAAATAAGGGGAAGTATTCCTCCAGCTGCCTCTATCATGTTATCAACTTTAGAGGGGTTTCACCCGTGTTTATCCCAGCTGTCTGGAAATTGAGAGTTCCCCCTAAAATTCATGTATTTCTCTGGCTTCTCTCCAAAAACAAATTGATGACTAGGGATAACCTTAGGAAGAGACACATCATCAAACCCCTTGATTGTGTTTACTTCTTGGAACAAGAGTCTTGTTCTCACCTATTTTTTGAATGTATAGTTGCTAAACATCTCTGGGCCCATATTGAGGAATATTTCTCTAGTCAGATTGGCTCATCCTTCGAATATGTCGCCAGATTCTGGATTGCTACCAAAAAATGCTTAGTTTTAAACACTGTTAGCTCAGCTGTCCTTTGGTGCCTCTGGAAATATAGAAATGCTATGATTTTTAGTAACACATCCTGGATTTCCATTCCGCAGGTCTTGAGGTTGATCAGGCACATGGTGAGGAACTGGGCGATTCTCTCCTCCGGATCGGACAAGGACAAGTTAATGAGATTCGTGGAAACCCTAACAAGATCCCTCCAGAAACCATTGGCGATCACTTGTGGCTGAACAAGGCTCGACCTGCTCTGGGGCTGGACCCGTGGGCTCGTCTCGAGATCTCTAATGAAGATGATGGGCACCTAGCGCCGAAAAAGAGGGACATCCACCATGCTACGCCTTCCAGCCCGGTGTCTCCGCTTGCTTACTGGTCGTCGCAGGCTGACACGGCCCCTCGGCTGAATACCATGAAGGCTTCGCTGGACCCTCCTTGTGTCATTTGAGTGCTCTATCCGCCCTGCCTTTGGCACCGCTCGGGTGATTTGTGCTATTCAGAGAACTTGTTCATCCACCCCCCTAGTTTGTAGCTTTTCTACCTTTGCTTTCGAACTGCTCTTTGAGCTGCTGTATCAGAATATGTTGTGGTTTCATCTCAGCAATGGAACCGGGGAGATGCTCCCTGTTTTTCTAAAAAAATATTTTATATGTTATTATATAAAGCTTGGTAAGACTGTAAATTTAAGGACGAATGTAATAATATCACTTATTAGTTAAATATATTTATAACAAAATGCTCAGCCCCTTTTTATTTTTAATAACATTGCTGGCCCAACCCAACATTATAATTAGAATCAGCCCAACAAAATCGTGTATTTCGAGAAAGTGCAAATGGGCTGTAATTTTTTAGGAAATAGAATAAACGGGCCGCATGGACGCTACATTATTTGTTCACCCAGCCCAGCTAATGGATAATTCAAAAAAAATCAAATTGACTGTAAATTCTACAGCGCAAAAAAAAGACTGTAAATTCTGAAAAAATGGGTTGAATACGTGCCACATTTTTGGAGGCTGAAAAGTGGACCAATAGGTCGAAGCCAATGCAAGTCGTTGTCAATTTAGTCAACAAATGATTCTAACATGTTAGCCGCTGGATTTACATCCAACGACCGGCATCCATCTTCAATCTCTCGTCTTCTTCCTCCAGCGCCGCCGGGACCACCTCCCGCCTCCTGCTGCTAGCAGCTCTGCTTAGCACACTTCGCTATGAAGCGCTACTCCACCATTGGCCAGGCCATCCCTCCACCCCTCCACACCTCCTGCTCTTCTCCACCGACTGCCGAACCACACCGCACTAGAACCAGCTATCCCTCATACACCTCTCTGTCTGCGACTCTACTCCCGTGTCTTCCCATCTTCGGCTCGTTGCTGTCCAGGGCCTCGCCGTCGTCCACCACCTTGGATGCGCTCGGCGTGGCGTGGTCAACGTGGTCAACGAACGACACCATCGGAAATAGACTGTGCGTGGAGAGGCTGACAGCTGGGTCCACGGCCGCACACAAGGAATGCCTCCTTATTACGCGCAAAATAATGATTCCTCCACCTGACATGGACCCACCGGAAGGGCCTCTATATTTCACGAAATAAAGTGCCCCTGTTGACATGTCGGATCCACCAGCTATCTTCGCACGCAAGGAAGTGCCTCCTTATTACGCACAAAAAAATGAATATTCCCCCTGCCAGCTGGAACCTAGCATAGTGGGAGGCTGACTTGTGGGCCTACCAAATTGACGGGGACGGATGGCTTTGTCAACTTAGTCAATATGAACAATTCTAGCTCCTGTTACCGTACGATATTCATCCAACGGCCGTAGTGCTTCTTCAACCTCTGGTCTTCTTGCTCCAGCCGCCCAAACCAGCGTCGGTCGTGCCGCGTGCTCCTGCCTCCCGTGGCCGGCTGTGATGCCGCGGAGGCCTCACCGCCCCCTACTACTCCCACCGCTGGCCAGGCCATCCCTCAACTCACCCACACCCCATGTTATTCTGCAGCGACAGCACCCTCACACCGCAGCCGAACCAGTGAACCTTGTACTCCTCTTCACGTGGGCATCCACTGTTGCGTCTTCCCCGACTCCGAGTCGTCCCCTTCCTAGTCCTCGCTGTCATCCACCGCCCTGGTGCTCTCGGCGCGGCGTGGTCAACGTGGTCAACGACCGACTTCCATCGGAAGAGTACTATACATGGAGAGGCTGACAGCTGGGTCCACGGCAGCCGCAAGGAAGTGCCTCCTTATTATGCGGAAAATAATTATTCCTCCACCTGACAGCGGGGACCCACCAGACGGGCCACCAATATTTTGCGAAAAAAATCATTCCCCCCTGACTGTTGTGACCCACCGAACGGGCCACCGTATTTCGTGAAAAAAACGTTCCCCCCGCTGTCAGCTCGGACCCACCGGAAGTGCCTCCCCATTACGCACAAAAAATTAATACTCCCCCCGGCTAGCTGGGACCCACCTTGCTGGGAGGCTGACTTGTGGGCCTACTAAGTTGACGGGGACGAAGGGCTTTGTGAACTTAGTCAATATGAACGATTCTAGCTCCAGTGACTGTACGATTCCATCTAACGGCCGTAGTGCTTCTTCAACCTCTGGTCTTCTTGCTCCAGCCGCCCAAAGCAGCGCCGGTCAGGCCGCATGCTCCTGCCTCCCGTGGCCAGCTGTGCTGCCGCAGAGGCCTCACCGCCCCTACTATTCCCACCGCTGGCCAGGCCCTACGGCGACGGCAGCCTCACACCGCAGCCGAACCAGTGAACCCTCGTAGTCCTCTCCGCGTGGGCTTCCACTGCCGCATCGTCCCCTTCCTAGGCCTCGCCGTCGTCCACCGCTGTGGTGCTCTCTCCGTGGCGTGGTCAACGTGGTCAAGGAACGACTTCCATCGGAAGAGTACTATACATGGAGAGGCTGACAGCTGGGTCCACGGTCACAGCCCAGTTTTTTTGTGATTTTCCAAGTAAGTCGCTTTGTCAGGCCTGTTGGGCTGCAAATCTTTTAAGACAAGGAGAGCTTTCATTCGGCTGGACGAGAAAATGGCCCATCAGTAATGAGCAATGTGTTGTACATTTTTAAAACACATCAAACCGGCAATTAGTTTCAAATATCTTTTTTTTCATTTCAAGATTTTAAATTACATTAATTTTTATGCGTGGAGAATTTGTTGGATTTTATATTGATGTACATTTATTTTTAAAATTAGTTCGAATGTGAGTCGAAATTTCGGGATTAAAAACAGTTCGGACCGCACCGAAATATGCAAAATTTCGTATAATTTTTTAACCGTTGCCACAATATGGGCTGTAATGCTAACAAAAAGAATATGGGCTCGAAAAAAACTTTAAGAATTAGCAAATGGGCTGTAAATTATTAGAAATAATGGCAGATGGGCTATATGTTGTTTTCCACAGATTTGAGGCTTTCCTAAAAAAGGGGTTTACGCACAAACACTGACTGTTGGATGTCCATCCAACGGCCATCATGCCTCTTCAATCTCTACTCTTCCTGCTCTAGCCGCTCAAACAAGCGCCGACGGGACTGCCTACTCCCTCCTCCTCGCGGCCGGCTGTGCTGCCGCGCATTCCTCACCGCCCCACCGTACTCCCATCGCTGGCCTAGCCATCCCTCTACTCACCCACACCAGTTGTTATTCTCCGGCGACGGTAGACGAACCAGTAAACCCTCGTACAATCGTACTCCCCTCCATGTGGGAAACAACTGTCGAGTCTTCCCTACCTCCGTGTCGTCGCCTTCCTAGGCCTCGCCGTCGTCCACTGCCCTGGTGCTCTCGGCGCGGCGTGCTCAATGTGGTCAAGGAATGACTTCCATCAGACGTGGACTGTACGTGGAGAGGCTGACAGCTGGGTCCACGGCCGCAGCAAGGAAGTGCCTCCTTATTACATGGAAAATAATGATTCCTTCACCTGACAGCTGGGACCCACTGGACGGGCCACTGTATTTCACAAAAAAAATGTTTCCCTTGACTGCTAGGACCCACCAGCTACATCTTTGCACGCAAGGAAGTGCGTCCGAGCAAAAAAACGATTCGCCCCCTGACTACTGGGACCCACCAGCTACATCTTTGCAGGCAAGGAAGTGCCTGACAGTCGGGACCCACCTGGTCGAAGCGTACGTAGCATTGTCATTCTGGTCGCGAACGTGTACGTACATACTGGTCGAATTTAGAGGCGCGCACGTGTCATAGTCGAGGCGCGCACGTACGTACTGTGGCCAGGGTGCAAGAAAGAAAATACGGCCACATATGTGTACATACAGGCGGGGTCTCGAACGCCTACTCGCGCATACGTACGGCCTGGGCTCGTGTACATGGCTGAGTCGGAACGGAGAAACAGCGTCGTCGTTGTGTTCATGGGGAGGCAACGGAATGCGTCATGTTCATGGGGAGGCAACGGAATGCGTCGTGTTCATCGGGAGGGCTTGGATGGAACAGGCGATAGAAATGAGGCCTGGCATACTGCAGAACGGAGGAAACGGCCTTGTGTTGGACCGGCCACGTTTGAAATGGGATCCTGTTCATCGGAGGGGTCTGGTGTACCGCAAAACGGAGGAAATGGACCTCCTACGGTCGAAACGGGGGTCCTGTTGATCGGGAGGGGTGTGGCGTACCGCAAAACGGGGGAAATGGACTTGTGTTGGAGCGCTACGGTCGAAATGGGGGTCCTGTTCATCGGGAGGGGTGTGGTGTACTGCAAAACGGGACTCCACGAGATACTGTTCATCTCCACCGTCGACCTCCTCCAGCCTCCACGGGCTCCTGTTCATCCAGCCTCCACGGGCTCCTGTTCATCCAGCGTCCACCGCGCGCTACTCCACCGGCTACTGTTCAACCACCCCTCCATTGTCTACTGTTCATCCAGCCCTCCACACCACGGGGTCCTGTTCAACCACCCCTCCACGGGCACCCCTCCACTGTCTACTGTTCATCCAGCCCTCCACACCATGGGGTCCTATTCAACCACCCCTCCACCATCTACTGTTCATCCAACCCTCCACACCACGGGGTCCTGTTCATCCACCCCTCCACGGGCACGC
>NC_041382.1:157789672-157838657 GCF_002162155.2 Triticum dicoccoides | reverse complement strand
ATCGATCGGCTTCAGTTAGGAGTAGTAGCGAAGGAATCGCTTGATCGGGTTCAGTTAACAGCCATCGATCGATCGCTCGGGTTCAGTAACGCGTAGCCTGCAGTGCAATCGCTCGGGTTCAGTTAGAGCCCAACGCCTCGCTCGGGTTCCGTTAGAGCCAACGCCTCGCACACAAGCGCGTATGTGTACGAGAGAAACACGCATCGCTCTGAACCCGACCTCCCACCGTAACCGGGAACTCCCCGAAATTTTCCTCCCCCTCGCTTCTACCATGGTTTTTTCCGTCATGGACGGCCCAAAGAATGTCATGCAGCTGCGTCTCCGGCCCGCCCAGGACGAAAAGCCCATTTTATGTCATGATTCTTTGTCATAGAAGTAGGAGCCCACCACATCTATGATGATACCGGGTTTTGTCACAATTATCTTCATAGAAGTGTCATATGTATGACATAATTTTTTTTCGTTCGGTCCAAAATGTCACGGATGTGTCTTTTTTTGTAGTGTAGTGAGATTATGATACTGACTGCACTTCTCTTCCTCAAAGCTCACGAGATCGGTGTTACGCAAATATGTGTTGAATTCTTCTTTTATTCCCGCTCAATCCATAAAATTTTCAGAAGGCCACTCACAAGGACGCACTGGAGCGTCTCTTGATGGCTCTTCATCAGCATCATGCATGCAAGCCTGGGTCCTTGCTTCCTTGAAGAACCACCTTGGAACATTTTCCTAAGCATTTTTCTTCCTCTGAAAAATTCTGAATTTTTTTAGTAACTTCAAAATAAAAGTAAACCGAACTCAATAATATTGATAGCAACTACTCCTACAAGTGTCTAGGGCCTATATCATGCACCAAAACTACTTGGAACCATATAAATTTGACATTTAAGCTCAAGAACAGGGTCACCTAAGCAGCAAAAATTTGCAATGAATAAAGCACTAGAACAAAAACTAATTGGATCAATGGAGGAGTCACATACCAAGGAATAATGTCCCCAAGCAATTTTGTGAGAGGTGCTTTGAGCAAGGAGATCGAAAATGGCAGCAAAACGAGCTTGGACTCGGGTTTGAGCTGGTTATTCGTGTTTGGGGGAGGAAGAAGGAGTGTATGGGTGAAATGATAAGTGGAGGAGGGCCACCGTGAGCCCACGAGGCAGGGGGCGCGCCCTAGAGGGGTGGGCGCGCTCTCCACCCTCGTGGGCAGGTGGTTGGCCCCCTGGTGTGTTCTCAGTTCCATAAATCCTCAAATATTCTAGAAAAAATAATATTTAATTTTCAGGGCATTTGGAGAACTTTTATTTTTGAGGTATTTTTATATTGCACGGATAATCAGATAAGAGACAGACAAATATTTATTTTTATTTTATGTAATATAAATAACAGAAAGTAAAAGTGGGGTACAGAAGGTTGTGCCTTCTAGTTTCATCCATCTCATGATCATCAAAAGGAATCCACTAACAAGGTTGATCAAGTCTTGTTAACGAACTCATTCCGAATAACATGGAACCAGAGAAATTTCGAATAACACTATGTTACCTCAACGGGGATATGAACATCCCCAATAATAAGAATATCATATTTCTTCTTGACAGTAGGAAGAGGAAATTCAAAACCTCCAAATATAATCGATGGAATTTTTCCAGTAGAGTTGATACTATGAACTTGAGGTTGTTTCCTCGGAAAGTGTACTGTATGCTCATTACCATTAACATGAAAAGTGACATTGCCTTTAGTGCAATAAATAACAGCCCCTGCAGTATTCAAAAAGGGTCTTCCAAGAATAACAGACATACTATCGTCCTCGGGAATATCAAGAAAAACAAAGTCCGTTAAAATAGTAACATTTGCAACTACAACAGGCACATCCTCACAAATACCGACGGGTATAGCAGTTGATTTATCAGCCATTTGCAAAGATATTTCAGTAGGTGTCAACTTATTCAAATCATGTCTACGATATAAAGAGAGAGGCATAACACTAACACCGGCTCCAAGATCACATAAAGCAGTTTTAACATAATTTCTTTTAATGGAGCATGGTATAGTTGGTACACCGGGATCTCCAAGTTTCTTGGGTATTCCACCCTTAAAAGTATAATTAGCAAGCATGGTGCAAATTTCAGCTTTCGGTACCTTTCTTTTATTTGTAATAATATCTTTCATATACTTAGCATAAGGATTGGTTTTGAGTATATCAGTTAATCGCATACGCAAAAAGATAGGTCTAATCATTTCAGCAAAGCCCTCAAAATCCTAATCATCCTTTTTCTTGGATGGTTTGGGAGGAAAAGGCATGGGTTTCTGAACCCAAGGCTCTCTTTCTTTACCATGTTTCCTAGCAACAAAGTCTTTCTTATCATAACGTTGATTCTTTGATTGTGGGTTATCAAGATCAACAGCAGGTTCAATTTCTATATCATTATCATTACTAGGTGGAGCATCATCATGAACATTATTATTAACATTATCACTAGTTTCAGTTTCATTACCAGGTTGCATTTCAGCATCAGAAATAGAAATATCATTTGGATTCTCATGTGTTTCAACAATAGGATCACTAGAAGCATGCAAAGTCCTATCATTTTTCTTTTTCTTGTTTTTAGAAGAACTAGGTGCATCTAATTTATTTCTTTGAGAATCTTGCTCAATTCTCTTAGGATGGCCTTCAGGATACAAAGGTTCCTGAGCCATTCTACCACCCCTAGTCATAACTCTAACAGCATTATCATTACTCTTATTATTCAATTCATTAAGCAAATCATTTTGAGCTTTAAGTACTTGTTCTACTTGAGTGTAACATGTAACACCCTCGATGTGGCTATATCTCCTACGTGTCGAAGCACGACTTAGAGGCATAACCGCATTGAAAGCAATGTTGCAAGTAAGGTAATCTTCACAACAACCCATGTAAATAAATAATAGGGGAAAGGTACATAGTTGGCTTACACTCGCCACGTCACACAAATACATAAATAACATTACAATCATCCCAACTGGGCGCCACTACTGATCATGGTCCGACTACGGTACCAAAATAAAAGATCAACCCCAACATGCGACACGGTCCCGATCGCCCCAACTGGGCGCCCCTACTGATCATCAGGGAAAGATACATAGTAACGGCGAGTCTTCATCGAACTCCCACTTGAGCTCAAGCGCATCACCTGGAACGGAATCATCGGGCCCTGCATCTGGTTTGGAAGTAATCTGTGAGTCACGGGGACTTGGCAATCTCGCACCCTCGCGATCAAGACTATTTAAGCTTATAGGTAAGCCAAGGTAATATGTGGAGCTGCAGCAAGCGACTAGCATATAAGGTGGCTAACCTGTTCGCAAAAGAGAGAGAGAGAAGAGAAGGCAAAGCACGAACGAAGAACTATAGAACAACCTACGGCAAACATTACTCCAGCACCGTGTTCACTTCCCGGACTCCGCCGAGAAGAGACCATCACGGTTACACACGTAGTTGATTCATTTTAATTAAGTTAAGGTTCATGTTATCTACAACCGGACATTAACAAATTCCCATCTGCCCATAACCGCGGGCACGGCTTTCAAAAGTTCAAATCCCTATAGGGGAGTCCCAACTTAGCCCATCACAAACTCTCACGGTCAACGAAGGATAAACATTCTCCCGAGACATTCCAATCAGACTCAGCATCCCGGTTCTACAAGACAACTTCGACAATGGTAAAACAAGTCCAGCAACACCGCCCGAATGTGCCGACAAATCCCGATAGGATCTGCACATATCTCCTTCTCAGGGCACACTCAGATGAGACTAGCTACGAGTAAAACCAAACCTCAAGTTTCCCCGAGGTGGCCCCGCAGGCAGCTCAGTCGGACCAACACTCAGAGGAGCACTGGCCCAGGGGGGTTTAAATAAGATGACCCTCCGGCTCCGGAAACCCTAGGGAAAAGAGTCTAGGTGGCAAATGGTAAAACCAAGGTTGGGCATTGCTGGAGGAGTTTTATTCAAGGCGAACTATCAAGGGGTTCCCATTATCACCCAACCGCGTAAGGAACGCAAAATCCGGGAACATAACACCGATATGATGGAAACTAGGGTGGCAAGAGTGGAAGAAAACACTAGGCAAAAGGCCGAGCCTTCCACCCTTTACCAAATATATAGATGCATTAATATAACAAGATAATATGGTGGTATCCCAACAATAAACAATGTTCCAACAAGGAACGATCTCCAATCTTCACCTGCAACTAGCAATGCTATAAGAGGGACTGAGCAAAGCGGTAACATAGCCAATCAACGGTTTGCTAGGACATGATGGGTTAGAGGTTTGACATGGCAATTTGGGAGGCATGATAATCAAGTGGTAGGCATCGTAGCATAGGCATAGCAAAAGAGCGAGCATCTAGCAAGCAAAGATAGAAGTGATTTCGAGGGTATGATCATCTTGCGTGCAAAGTTATCAGAGTTGACTTGATCCTCGTAAGCAAACTCAATGGGATCCTTGTTAGAGAACTCGTCTCTTGGCTCTACCCAAACAATACAAACAAGCAAAAGGAACACAATCAACCACGTGCAAATGCTCGAACAACATGATGCAAACATGGTATGCTATGCGGGATGCGATAAGTGATGCATATGCAAGATTTGACAAGGAATGATTGAACCTGGCCTCAACTTGTAAATCCAAGAGTGCCACTAGAAAGGTGAGGTGATTTCGGTTGAAATCGATATAAAGATCATCGGAATTGGATGCACGGTTTAGAAATGGCAAGCAAAACAAATATGGCATCGGTCTGCGATAAACAGCAAGTAGCCATCTAAATGCATCAAGATAATTATGCTACAACACTCAAACATGACAACAAAATACATGGCAGGGATCCACTCATGATTCTTGACGAAAGATGAATACTGATCTACGGCTAATTCATTCATTAACAGATTCAAACAAGCATGGCAAAAGTGCAAATGATAAACAGGTTACAGACTTAGTGAAATTAACACAAGTCTGGAATTTAACATCAGGTAGCACACTTAGGAGCATGAAGACTATATGCTATAGGAACTTAACATGGCAAGGCAAGGCATGACATGAAGCTACTCAAAGCACTTAACAAAAGTCCCTTAGTGACCTTGAGCCAAAAGGGATCAGAAAATACAATTGCAAGCATGTGAACATGGCAAAAACATAAACAGATCTCAGACTTAGTGAAAAACTGGAGCATGCAAATCAGTTAACGAGTAGGCATGTTCACGAGCTCGATGCACTCACTACAGAGCAAGGCATGAAAAACTAAGCATACAACCCTCAAGAATACATATCATAGAAGCTAGACATGGCAAGAAAAACAACATAGCATGCACGGATCACTAGCAACATCCTCGCCAAAATCACTAACGAGTCAACAATCTGCCAGGATTCACGAAATAGCAAAAGTAGAGCTCGATTGACTCAAGCTAGGTTGCTCCATAATTGCAAAAAAAGATGTGGATGGATAGAGCACCACAATATTAACAAATCATCCTTACTGATTATCCTCAAAAGAGGCATGGATCACTAGGAAACAACATGAACATATGGCATATTGATAAAAACAGATCAAGGACTTAGTGAAATTTTAAGTCCCTGAAATCAGCATTAACGAATGCACTACTTTGCAAGCTTGTGCTAGTCACCACACACATCCCAAAAATACATGGAAAGCACCTATGTAAAGATGGCATGGCATGTAACAAAACACATGTATAACTCAGGAGCATATCATGCACACATTAATCAAGGCAAAAATGACAAATACCTATTTGGTGCCGCAGATCTGCCAATTATCTCAAATAGCTCTATTCCAACAGCATTTTGGGCATCAAGATGAGCTCAAATGAAAATGACGCAATGAGATGAAATGTTGTACTCTCTGAGGCGAACATTTTGATATGCTACACGCCCAAAACGGAGCTACGGAAGCAGAGTTATAGCACGATGAAAAATGCAAATAAATTAGGGTTTCGGAGAAAGTCAACCCTTCGGATTTTTCCAGATATGAGAGCACTGTAGTTGCACGAACGCCGACGTCGCCGGAAATGGCGATGGGGCCGCCGGAGTTGACGAGGAGGCGGCGGATCCGGTGCGGGGCGACACCGGGGAGGTCGGAGACTGCCGGATCCGGTGCGGGGGAGGTCGGAGACGACCGGAGGAGGTCGGCGGCTCACGGTGGCTCACGGTGGCCGGACCTCGCGGCGACGAGGCGCGCGATGCCGGCGTGCGGCGGAGCAGTGTCGGGGGCGGCGGAGCGGCGCTGGGGGCGAAGGAGGCAGGCGGCGGCGGATCTGGATGGGCCGTGGGGGCCCTACGCGGGCCGGGCAGGCCACGCGCGGTGGCGCCGGCGGGGAGGACACATGGTAGGCGGCGATAGGTTGGGCGGCGGCGGGTGGACGTGTCCAGTCCGATCCGGATGCGTCCGGCGGCGGGAGGAGGACGAAAACTAGGGTTTGGGGTGGAAGATCCGAAAATTTCGGGAAGGAGCTATATTTATAGGTAGGAGGGGCTAGGAGAGTCCAAATGAGGTGTGGTTTTCAGCCACGTGATCGTGATCGAACGCTCTAGATGATGGAGAGGGTTTTGGTGGGTTTTGGGCCAAATTGGAAGGGTGTTGGGATGCAACACACATGAGGCCTTCTCGGTCCCTCGGTTAACTATTGGAGTATCAAACAAAATCCAAATGGTAAAAAACTTGACAGGCGGTCTACCGGTAGTAAACCAAGGCCGCCTGGAAAGCCTCGGTCCAATCCGGAAATGTTTAACCCCCACACATGAAAAGAGGTAGAAAGGACCACCGGAGGAGATAGGAGCGTCGGAATGCAAAATGGACAACGGGGAAAATGCTCGGATGCATGAGACGAACACATATGCAAATGCAATGCACATGATGACATGATATGAGATGCATGAAAACAACAACAACACATGGAGACAAAAACCCGAACCCGAGGAAAATAAAATAACTTAGCGCCAGAAACGGCAAGAGTTGGAGTACATATGAGGTAAATTACATCCGGGGTGTTACATAACCATATAAGCATGTTTACTAATAAGTGTAAGTTCACCTCTGACATTAGCCATATAATCACCCAAGTGTCCAAGAATATTTGAATTATATTTCAGTTTTCTACCAAAATAAACATTAAAATCTTCTTGCTTAGCCATAAATTTATCAAACTCATCTAAGCATGGGCTAGCAAACTTAGTAAATGGGATTACAACTTTATCATATCTATAGAGAGAATTTACCTTTACTACCTGTGTCAGGTTATCAAGACCATGAGTTTCTTCGGTAGGTAAAGGATTTGGATTATATGTTTCTTCAATAGGAGGTAAACTAAGACCATGTATTTCTTCAATAGGAGGTAAATTCTTAACATCTTCAGCTTTAATACCTTTTTCTTTCATAGATTTCTTTGCCTCTTGCATATCTTCAGGACTGAGAAATAGAATACCCCTCTTCTTCGGAGTTGGTTTAGGAATATGTTCAGGAATTGGATCCAGGTCAACATATTATTCAATAGAATTTCAGCTTCATTCGGTGTTCTTTAGAACCAGCACAACTATCCAGGTAATATCTGGAGGCATCAGTTAGTCCATTATAAAATATATCAAGTATTTCATTTTTCTTAAGAGGATGATCAGGCAAAGCATTAAGTAATTGGAGAAGCCTCCCCCAAACTTGTGGGAGACTCTCTTCTTCAATTTGCACAAAATTATATATATCCCTTAAAGCAGCTTGTCTCTTATGAGCAGGGAAATATTTAGTAGAGAAGTAATAAATCATATCTTGGGGACTACGCACACAACCAGGATCAACAGAATTAAACCATATCTTAGCATCACCCTTTAATGAGAACGGAAATATTTTAAGGATATAAAAGTAGCGAGTTCTCTCATCTTTAGTGAATAGGGTGGCTATATCATCCAGTTTAGTAAGATGTGCCACAACAGTTTTAGATTCATAATCATGAAAAGGATCAGATTCAACCAAAGTAATTATATCAGGATCAACAGAGAATTCATAATCCTTATCAGTAACAAAGATAGGTGAAGTAGCAAAAGCAGGGTCAAGTTTCATTCTAGCATTTAGAGATTGCTTACTCCATTTAGCTAATAATTTTTTAATTTCAGTTCTATTTCTGCAAGCTAAAATGGCTAATGAAGCATCTTGATCAAAAACATAACCCTTAGGAATAGCAAGTGGTTCTTCATCATCACTTTCATCAGTATCATGAGATTCAATATTTTCTATCTCTCTAGCCCTAGCAAGTTGTTCATCAAGAAAAGCACTAAGTGGTATAGTAGTATCAGGCATAGAGGTAGTTTCATCATAAGTATCATGCATAACAGAAGTGGCATCATCAATAACATGCGACATATTAGAATGAATAGCAGAAGCAGGTGTAGGTGTCGCAAGCTTACTCAAAACAGAAGGTGAATCAAGTGCAGAGCTAGATGGCAGTTCCTTACCTCCTCTCGTAGTTGAGGGATAGATCTTGGTTTTTGGATCTCTCAAGTTCTCCATAATGATAAGCAGATATATATCCCAAGTGACTCAAATAATAGAGCTATGCTCCCCAGCAATGGTGCCAGAAAATAGTCTTGATAACCCACAAGTATAGGGGATCGCAACAGTTTTTGAGGGTAGAGTATTCAACCCAAATTTATTGATTCGACACAAGGGGAGCCAAAGAATATTCTCAAGTATTAGCAGCTGAGTTGTCAATTCAACCACACCTGGAAACTTAATATCTGCAGCAAAGTGTTTAGTAGGAAAGTAATATGATAGTGGTGATAATGGTAGCAAAAGGTAACAGTAGTAAAAGTAATGTTTTTGGTATTTTGTAGTGATGATAGCAATAGCAACGGAAAAGTAAATAAGCGAAGAACAATATATGGAAAGCTCGTAGGCAATGGATCAGTGATGGGGAATTATGCCGGGTGCGGTTCATCATGTAACAGTCATAACCTAGGGTGACGCAGAACTAGCTCTAGTTCATTGACATAATGTAGGCATGTATTCCGAACATAGTCATACGTGCTTATGGAAAAGAACTTGCATGACATCTTTTGTCCTACCCTCCCGTGGCAGCGGGGTCCTTATAGAAACTAAGGGATATTAAGGTCTCCTTTTAGTAGAGAACCAGAACAAAGCATTAACACATAATGAATACCTGAACTCCTCAAACTACGGTCATCACCGGTAAGTATCCTGATTATTGTCACTTCGGGGTTAACGGATCATAACACATAATAGGTGACTATAGACTTGCAAGATAGGATCAAGAACACTCATATATTCATGAAAACATAATAGGTTCAGATCTGAAATCATGGCACTCGGGCCCTAGTGACAAGCATTAAGCATAGCAAAGTCATAGCAACATCAATCTCAGAACATAGTGGACACTAGGGATCAAACCCTAACAAAACTAACTCGATTACATGATAGATCCCATCCAAACCATCACCGTCTAGCAAGCCTACGATGGAATTACTCACGCACAGCGGTGAGCATCATGAAATTGGTGATGGAGGATGGTTGGTGATGACGATGGCGACGGATTCCTCTCTCCGGAGCCCCGAACGGACTCCAGATCAGCCCTCCCGAGAGGTTTTAGGGCTTGGCGGCGGCTCCGTATCGTAAAACGCGATGATTTCTTCTCTCTGAGTTTTTTCACCCCGAAACTCAATATATGGAGGTGGAGTTGGAGTCGGAGAGGCAACAGGGGGCCCACGAGGTAGGGGGCGCTCCCCCCACCCTCGTGGCAAGGTGGTGGCCCCCCTGGCCTTCATCTTTGGCAGGTATTTTTCTTATTTTCTGAAAAGTGTCTCCGTGAAGTTTAAGGTCATTTCGAGAACGTTTGCTCCTGCACATAAATAACACCATGGTAATTCTGCTGAAAACAGCGTCAGTCCGGGTTAGTTCCATTCAAATCATGCAAGTTAGTGTCCAAAACAACGGCAAAAGTGTTTGGAAAAGTAGATACGTTGGAGACGTATCACTTGCTAATTATACTTTTAAAGGTGGAATACCAAAGAAACTTGGAGATCCAGGAGTACCAACTATATCATGCTCCATTAAAAGAAACTATGTTAAAACTGCTTTATGTGATCTTGGAGCCGGTGTTAGTGTTATGTCTCTCTCTTTATATCGTAGACTTGATTTGAATAAGTTGACACCTACTGAAATATCTTTGCAAATGGCTGATAAATCAACTGCTATACTTGTCGGTATTTGTGAGGATGTGCCTGTTGTGGTTGCAAACGTTACTATTTTAACGGACTTTGTTATTCTTGATATTCCTGAGGACGATAGTATGTCTCTTATTCTTGGAAGACCCTTTTTGAATACTGCAGGGGTTGTTATTGATTGCACAAAAGGCAATGTCACTTTCATGTTAATGGTATTGAGCATACAGTACACTTTCCAAGGAAACAACCTCAAGTCCACAGTATAAACTCTATTGGAAAAATTTCAACAATCACTATTGGAGGTTTTGAATTTCCTCTTCCTACTGTCAAGAAGAAATATGATATTCTTATTGTTAGGGATGTGCATATCCCCGTTGAGGTAACCTAGTGTTATCCGATATTTCTCCAGTTTCATGCGATTCGGAATGATTTTGTTAACAAGACCTGATCAACCTTGTTAGTGGATTCCTTCTGATGAGCATGAGATGGATGAAGTTAGAAAACACAACTGTCTGTACCCTCTTTTTATTTCTGTTATTTATATTAAATAAAGCAAAAATAGTGTTTTCTGTCTGTTTTCTGAATTATCCATGCAATAAAAAATACCCTGAAAATAAAAGTTCTCCAAATGCCCTGGCATTTAAATATGATTTTTTCTAGAATATTTGAGAATATCTGGCACTGAGAACACAGCAGGGGGAGCAGCCACGTGCCCACGAGGCTGGAGGGCGCCCCCCTCCCTCGTGGACCCACGTGGGTCCCCTCCACTTATTCCAGCCACCACACACTCCTTCTTCCTCCCAAAAAATCACTAGCCAGCTCAAATCCGAGTTCTTGCTCATCTTGCTGCCATTTTCGATCTCCTTGCTCAAAGCTCCTCTCACAAAACTGCTTTGGGGGATTGTTCTTTGGTATGTGAGACCTCCAATGGTCCAATTAGTTTTTTCCAGTGCTTTATTCATTGCAAATTTTTGCTGCTTAGGTGACCTTGTTCTTGAGCTTGCATGCCAAATTTATGTGGTCAAAAGTAGTTTTAATGCATGATATAGCCTCTAGGCACTTGTAGGAGTAGTTGCTATCAATTTTGTTGAGTTTGGCTCACTTTTATTTTAAGTTACTAAAAATTTCAGAAATTTTTTCAGAGGAAGAAATATGTTTAGGAAAATGTACCAAGGTGGTTCCTCAAGGAAGCACGGCCCCAGGCTTGCGATATGCGAGCCAGACAATGAACTACCAAGAGATGCTCAAGTGCGGCCTTGTGAATGGTCGTCAGAGGACTTCATGGTTCGGGCAGGAATTAAGGAGGAATTTGAAGCATATGCGCGTAACGCCGATCTTGAGAGCTTCGTGGCAAATAAGTGCCATCAGTACTACTACCTGATTGATTCCTTTGTGAGAAGGTTTGAATTTACATCATCACGCAATTTTGAAACTGTCTTGTTTGATCTTTATGATAAATCTTATACCATGGACTTAGAAGGTTTTAATACTGCTTGTAAACTCCCACAGTGGGGTAATGTTAGTGAACCTTGTAAATCTGAATATAAGGATTTTCTTGATAGTATCACTGTGGGGGAATCTAGGGAAATCACGCAAGCTACCATAGGGAGCATTCATTTTCCTGCTATACATTATTTTGCTCTCTTTATAGGTAGATGCATAAATGGTAAGGATGAGGCATGTCACATGTGTGTGCCAGATCTTAGTGTTCTCAGGAGTGCTGTATTAGGAGATAGACAATATAACTTAGGGGCCATTCTTGCACGTAGGTTACATAATAACAAAATTAATGGAGATTTCTTTGGTGCAATTTATGCAACCCGTTTAGCTGATTTTCTTGAGATACCCATTCGTGGATATGATATTGACTTGCCTCCTACTTATTTAGATTATGATGCTATCATTCGTCATCAGTTCGTTGAGAGGAACAATCAGTCCCTCCAGTACCAACTAATCTTTGACAGACGATGGACCTATCACATCACTCTCCCTGCTGCTACTTTCTTTGACTTTCAGGGAAAATGCAGATATGTTATAACCAGGGAGGAGGCGACCGAGTACGAGAGGAGGGCGGAGGCAGCTCGCCTCCAAGCTGCAGCTCATCGGGCAATTGCCGCTGCATCTCAGTACGACCCCACCTACAACTTCGATCCATGGGCATAGACCAACTAAGGCCAAAAGCCTAAGGTTGGGGGAGTACATATCTCTCACCGACCTTACATTCATATTCACACACTCATGCTAGTAGTCGGTGCTCATACTTTTTCATTGTAACATCCATGCTAGTTTATTTTCTTTTTAAGCTTTCTTCTTGTGTGTTGGAAAAACCTTAAGAAAAACCCAAAAATTAGTTGTAGCTTTTAGCTAGTTTACTTTCCATGCCTGTAGTAGTAGTAATTAAAAGGAAACCCAAAAAGATTTCTCTTTCTTCTTTTTTTGTTGGGAGCTTTCCCGTGTAAATAGTTTTGTTTCTTTTCTTTCCTTTGGGGGTCGAGAGGAGAAGACCATTATTAAGATGTTGAGTGGCTCTCATATGCATTATTGTTTACCTAACAAAGAGCCCATATTACCTTGTCTTCTCTCTTGAATTGAATGCTTGCAGATTCCAGCTTAGTCCTATGCACGTGCACTATTATTATTATCCACACTATTTGGTCGTGCAAGTGAAAGGCAATAATGATGATTATATGACGAACTTATTGAGATGAGGAAAGCTGGTATGAACTCGACCTCTCTTGTTTTTGTAAATATGATGAGTCCATCGTTCCTGATTCAGCCTATTATAACATGTTTGCAATGACAATTAGAGATTGTAGTTGCTTATGCCATGCTTAATTAGCTAGGAGCTTATAATGGTTTACCTTGCATGCCAACATGCTATTAAAATGGTTGTGATGTGGTATGATAGGGTGGTATCCTCCTTTGAACGATACGAGTGGCTTGACTTGGCACATGTTCACGCATGTAGTTGAAACAAAATCAACATAGCCTCTACGATATTTATGTTCATGGTGCATTATATCCTACTCATGCTTGCATTCGGTGTTGATTAATTTTAATGCATGTTCATGACTGTTGTCGCTCTCTAGCTGGTCGCTTCCCAGTCTTTTTCTAGCCTTCACTTGTACTAAGCGGGAATACTGCTTGTGCATCCAATTCCATAAACCCCAAAGTTATTCCATACGAGTCCACCATACCTACCTATATACGGTATCTACCTGCCATTCCATGTAAATTTGTATGTGCGAAACTCTAAACCTTCAAATAAGCATTCTGTTTTGTATGCTCAAATAGCTCATGTATCAACTAGGGTTGTCTGTATCCTCCATGGTAGGCGGGTTATTCTCAAGAGGAGTTGACTTCACTCCTCACTCACGAGAAAATGGCTGGTCACCGTGATGCCCAGTCCCATGCTCAAATCAAATCAAAGTAATTGCAAACAAAACTCCCCCGGGATTGTTGTTAGTTGGAGGCACCCGTTGTTTTGGACAAGCATTGCCATTGGTGCTTGTTGGTGGTGGGGGAGTATAAACTTTACCATTCTGCTTGGGAACCGCCTATAATGTGTGTAGCATGGAAGATATCGAGATCTCTCGCTTTTTATGTTGACAATGAAAGTATACCGCTCAAAATATTATTCATCTCTATTTCAAAATTGAGCTCTGGCACCTCTACAAATCCCTACTTCCCTCTGCGAATGGCCTATCCATTTACTTTTATGATGAGTCATCATCCTCTTATTAAAAAGCACCAGTTGGAGAGCACCGTTGTCATTTGCATCCATTACTGTTAGTTTACATTGAGTATGACTTGACTGGATCTCTTTTACCATGAATTACAATGTCTAGTCAGTCCTTGGTCTTTAAAGGTGCTCTGCATTTATATTTTGCGGTCTCAGAAAGGGCTAGCGAGATACCATCTTGTTATATCATATCATGATTGTTTTGAGAAAGTGTTGTCATCCGAGATTTGTTATTATTGCTCGCTAGTTGATTATGCCATTGATATGAGTAAACATGGGACCTAAATATTATTGTGAATATGGTTAGTTCATAATCTTTGCTGAAAACTTGAATGCTAGCTTTACATATTTACAACAACAAGAGCAAACAGAGTTTGTAAAAGTTTTTCTTTATCACTTTCAGTTTATCAACTAAATTTCTTGAGGACAAGCAAAGGTTTAAGCTTGGGGGAGTTGATACATCTCTGTCGTATCTACTCTTCCAAACACTTTTGCCCTTGTTTTGGACTCTAACTTGCATGATTTGAATGGAACTAACCTGGACTGACGCTGTTTTCAGCAGAATTGCCATGGTGTTATTTTTGTGCAGAAATAAAAGTTCTCAGAATGACCTGAAAACCAATGGATATTATTTTTGGAATATATAAAAAATACTAGCGAAAAGATCCACGTCAGGGGGCCCACACCCTGTCCAGGAGGGTCGGGGCGCGCCTCCCCCTGGGCGCGCCCCCTACCTCGTGGGCCCCGTCATGCTCCACCGACATCCACCTTGACTCCATATATTCACTTTCAGGGATAAAAAATCATAGAGAAGGATTCATCGCGTTTTATGATACGGATCCGCCGCCGAGCCCTAAACTCTCTCAGGAGGGCTGATCTGGAGTCCGTTCGGGGCTCCGGAGAGGGGAATCCGTCGTCATCGTCATCATCAACCTTCCTCCATCACCAATTTCATGATGCTCACCACCGTGCGTCAGTAATTCCATCGTAATCTTGTTGGACGGTGATGGGTTGGATGAGATTTATCATGTAATCGAGTTAGTTTTGTTAGGGTGTGATCCCTAGTATCCACTATGTTGTGATATTGATGTTGCTATGACTTTGCTATGCTTAATGTTTGTCACTAGGGCACGAGTGCCATGATTTCAGATCTGAACCAATCATGTTTTCATCAATATATGAGAGTTCTTGATCCTATCTTGCAAGTCTATAGTCACCTATTATATGTTATGATCCGTTAACCCCGAAGTGACAATAATCGGGACACTTACCGGTGATGACCGTAGTTTGAGGAGTTCATGTATTCACTATGTGTTAATGCTTTGGTCCGGTACTCTATTAAAAGGAGGCCTTAATATCCCTTAGTTTCCAATAGGACCCCACTGCCACGGGAGGGTAGGACAAAAGATGTCATGCAAGTTCTTTTCCATAAGCACGTATGACTATATTCGGAATGCATGCCTACATTACATTGATGAACTGGAGCTAGTTTTGTGTCACCCTATGTTATATCTGTTGCATGCTTGATTGCATCCGACATAATTATCCATCACTGATCCATTGCCTATGAGCTTTTCTTATATTGTTCTTCGCTTATTTACTTTTTCGTTGCTACTGTTACAATCACTATAAAACCGAAAAATATTACTTTTGCTACCATTACCACTACTATCATATTACTTTGCTACTAAACACTTTGCTGCAGATATTAAGTTTCTAGGTGTGGTTGAATTGACAACTCATCTGCTAATACATGAGAATATTCCTTGGCTCCCCTTGTGTCGAATCAATAAATTTGGGTTGAATACTCTACCCTCGAAAACGGTTGCGATCCCCTACACTTCTGGGTTATCAGTCTGCGCCGCCTTTCCTCGATGAAGGCGCTCCTTAAAAGGAGTAACTTTGGATGAATGTACAAACCGGAACTCCAATGGAGTCAGTGAGATGACCAGCTTACGAGTCACCTATGATAAAAATAAATAATTGTCAGAAAATAATTGAAAAGAAGAGGGTTATAGAAGTACTTGTAAGCTCGTCCGTATTATGCCTCCGCCGACGCCCATGGTATTTTAAGTGCATAGTTATGTACGCGTAGTATAGATTTCGCAGGTGTATGAGGTGGATGGCGGAGGCCGAACTACTAGTCTGGCTCCATATTTTGTCGGTCCTGCCGAATGGGGACCAGCGGCTTTATGGCCGACAAGGTACGCAATTTAATAAGGCCGCCTTGTACTCCGGCTGGAGGGAACGTAGTATGATCCTCAGTCCGGAGGGAGTATTTATCTTACTCCTCTGTTGGGTCATGTGTCATGTATACCCTGTTCACCGTTATTACCTTCGGGGGGGGGGGATTGCTTCTGACCCTTGGTATTTGGTTGGTGAATCTCTTCGTCATCGCTATCACTGGGCGGTCTTTTCCCCTTATGTTCGGTGTTGAGCCTGCCGGCCTGTCTGAAGACCCAACAGCTTCTGTTGGTGTGATTGGCTGGCTTATCGGGATTGCCATGAATCTGGCAGGGTCGATCCAATATCTTGTCTAAGGTGGATGGCTCGTCTCTGTTAGCATTGAATGGCTTTTTCCGTTGACCGAGTTTGGGGCCGCTGAATCCGGCGTTGACCGATGTGTCGCGCATTCTCTCATTATCATTACGACGTTTGTGTTTGCTGCGTCATGGTTTGCCATTGCTGTCTTGGACTTCGGAAGTGCCCGGATCGCTGGCACTATTGCTTCTACGAGCCAGCCAGTTGTCTTCTCCTGTGCAAAAGCAGGTCATCAGAGTGGTAAGGGCTGACATGGGTTTTGGTTTTTCTTGACCGATGTGGCGGGCGAGCCACTCGTCCCGGACGCTGTATTTGAAGGCCGCTAGGGCCTCCTCGTCCGGACAGTCGACAATTTGGTTCTTTTTAACTAAGAACCTAGTATAGAGCTTCCTGGTTTACTCTCCGGGATTTTTGAACTATATGGCTTAAGTCATCGGCGTCTGGTGGCCGGACATATGTACCTTGGAAGTTGTCATTGAAGGCGTCTTCCAAATCCTCCCAGCTGCCAATAGAGTCTTCGGGCATACTGTTTAACCAGTGCCGAGCTGGACCTTTGAGTTTTAACGAGAGGTATTTGATGGCATGAAGGTCATCTCCGCGGGCTATGTGGATATGGGCAAGGAAATCCTCGATCCATACCACGGGATCAGTTGTTCCATCATATGATTCGATATTCATGGGTTTAAACCCTTCTTGGAAGTCGTGCTCCATTACTTCATGTGTCAAGCAAAGAGGGTGTGCGGCGCCTCTACGTTGGGCCACATTGAGACATAGCTCTGATGGAGTCCCTCTGCGGTTTTCAGCCCGGGTGTGACTACGCTTGTCACGTCCGAATAGATAGTCAATGTCACGTGTCGGGGCACGTCCTCGCAATCCGTAGACTGATCTGGTATGTCCTACTCTATTGTTTAGGTCCTGCCGAAGGTCATATGTGGGACCACGAGCTGTGTTGTCTCTGCTTTTATGATGAGGAGGAGTGGGTTGGTGTTCGGCTTGAGTTTCCGCTTTGTCCCGACCACGTGGTGGTCGGTTAGCCGCATTGTGCGGTGATGGTATGGGCTCCGGTGCCTCGTCATCGAGCTGAGGTAGCAATTTGCACTTAGGGTAAATTTTGACTGGGCGCTTGAGGCCGTATTCTTCAACTGCTAGAAAATCAGTCCATCTATCGTTGAGAAGATCTTGGTCAGCTTGAAGCTACTACTGCTTCTTTTTCAGGCTCCTTGCAGTGGCTATTAGCCGGCGCTTAAAGCGCTCCTGCTCCTGAGGTTCCTCAAGCATGATAAAATCCTTACTGCCGAGACTCACCTCATCCTCAGAGAGTGGAAGGTAATTATTGTCCTCCGAGACGTCGTTTATGGCCTGTTCGTCAGCGCTAACTTGCATGTTTTCCCGATTGTCATGTTCGGCAGTTTGTTCGTCAGGATCTTCTCTGTCTTCGGCACCGTCCGGAGTATTGTCCTCTCCTGTGTCTGTATATCCGTTTATTCCATGACATGGCTTAGTGCGGCGCCACTGACGCCGGCGTTTTGGTTGTATCACACGAGGTTTGTCCTCAACTAGATCTGCTTTCTTGTCGTTGTTAGTTCTCTTAGGTGTATCCACCATGTATACATCGTAGGAAGAGGTGGCTGTCCAGCATTCGGTAAACGGCGGGTCTTGGCCCGGTTCCTCATTGGCATCGTTGTCTATACAGTTGATGTCTTCGGAGCCATAATCGAGCGTGTCGGTTAAGTCTTCGACAACGTGTATGAAGTGGGAGGTGGGTGGGAAGCAAAATTCTCCGTTATCAATCTCTAGTTCGAACCGGATAGAGTTCGTCTGTGAGCCCCCCGCTAAGGATAGTGCTCTTAACAATTTTAGCACGTCGCCCAGAGGTGAATGCCGGAAGATGTCCGCGGCGCTGAATTCGGTGATCGATGACCGATCGTGCTCGATATGCGCAGACGCGCATAGTTCGGAACTTGTAGCCAGAGACAGGTCTGTAGTTCCGGTGACATAGATGTCACATGAAGTTAAGTCTGTGTGCGGCTCCAACGCCACTGAGACCGCGGCTTCCGCGGTGGGGTTGAGCTTCCCGTCTTCGGATGGCGCGGTCTGCTCCGGATCTATGGCTGGAGCAGCTACAGGTACCATCTCCTACATGTGGGTCGATGACAGATTTAGGTCATGTTCATCGTGGTGGCAGAGAGCGGCTGTCGTGGTCTCGAATCCGTCGAAGATCAAGTCTCCACGGATATCTATGATGTAGTGACACGTCTCCAATGTATCTATAATTTTTGATTGCTCCATGCTATATTATCTATTGTTTTGGACATTATTGGGCTTTATTTTCCACTTTTACATTATGTTTGGGACTAACCTATTAACAGGAGGCCCAGCCCAGAATTGCTGTGTTTTTGCCTCTTTTAGGGTTTCGAAGAAAAGGAATATCAAGCGGAGTCTAAACGGAATGAAACCTTCGGGAACGTGATTTTTAGGAAGATTATGACCCGGGAGATTTGGACCCTACGTCAAGAAAGAAAAGAGGAGGCCACGAGGTAGGGGGCGCACCTGCCTACCCCAGACGCGCCCTCCACCCTCGTGGGTGTCAAGACCCCAACTCGATGTCACATCGATCTAGCCGGTAACACCTCATATCACTTTGCGGCCTCATGCACGGTATCCCCACGGGTGTCGCCTTACCTTTGCCCGGGACCGTTTGCGCCTTTTGGCTCACGTATATGATAGTGTCGCTAGCATCCATATGATAAAGAGCCCGGGCTGACATGACTAGTCGTAAACCCAAAGTGGCACGGACTTACAGGGATAGGCATCCATGACCCAGCTTCGAACGTGTCGGTCATCAGCAAGTGGGTCCGGGCTGTAGCACTGGGCTAGCAGGACTCCGGTAAACCGGGCTGTAGCGGGCTAACAGGACTCCGGTACTCAAAGCGTGACATTTCCCCGAAGGGACAGACACAGGAACGAAGAAGGACACATGCCGGCCAGCCTAAGTGTTCCAGAGCAGTAGCAAGCTACCATGGCTCAGCGGTAACACTAGGAGACATTTCCCGGTAAGAGAGGCTACTAAAGATAAACAACTAGATAGTCAGATCCCACACATACCAAGCATTTCAATCATACACACAATATGCTCGATATGTGCAAATACAACGAAGCATCACAACATGACTCTACGACACAAGTACTTTATTTAAGGCTCAGGGAGCCATACATAACATACACAAAGGTACGGGTCTCACGACCCAACATACAAGTCATACGGTCATACAAACCAGCAGCGGAAGTACATTGTCTGAGTACAGACAACTAGTAAAATAAAAGAGGCTTGGAAAGCCTAGCTATACTACGTGGTCCTTCACAAGCTCAGGGTCACCACCTGGGCCTTTAGCCTACTCGTTGATGTCAACGTCTACATAGAACCCATCAGAAGGGGTTGCAACGTCTTCTGTAAAAATGTAGTTTATAGCAACATGAGTACAAAGGTACTCAGCAAGACTTACATCAGATCCTACATACATGCATATTATCAAGAAGGGTTGGTGGAGTTATTGCAGCAAGCCAGCTTTGACTCTTGGCTAGGCTATCCTACGATACTCCAACTTGAAATGGTTTTGCGCACACGAGTCCACTACTCACCACTTCAATACACTACCGAGGATCCACCTCCGTCTTCCTACGGAAGACCCATCCTCGGCACTCACACTTATCTTGAGGCTTTTAGTAGTTTCCATTTACTTGTCTATGAACTGTATAGGCAACCAAGTAGTCCTTTACCGCGGACGCGGCTATTCGAATAGATCATGTTAACCCTGCAGGGGTGTACTCCTTCATACACGCTCTCACCACTTACCGTCGTTTACACGACATGTACTCGGCAACCTTCAAGCGGAAGCCCAACGTGGGTGTCGGCCACGACCTATCTAATCACCTAAGCCTCCAGTCCAGGTTTATCGCCTATCCAGGTTCCATCCGCAGGGAGTCCGGCCGAGGTTTCCCATACGGCCCCGAACGATGTGAACAGGGTTCCCGAGATACCTAACGGGTATTCGGTACACCGTGCCACGTACCTACCGCATCACAGCCCACCCCTACGGTCAGCGCTGTCCACGGCCTCCAGTAGGCTACAAACACCAGAAACTACTTGCAACTCCTGGACGGAGAACTAGGGTGAATAAGAAGCCGAGAGGGTCCATTGGTTTCGGGCCCAATGCATGGTAGTAGCTGATTCTTAAATCACACATACAGATCTCAGTGCTTAAGGTCGGCTTCAATGAAACAACCCACCATGTACTCCTACATGGCCTCTCATCGATAGCTTTACCAAATCGTGTTCACCACACCACTCACATTACCGACATAAACATTTCACTCTAGCCCATCACCCAGATGAACCAGACCTGACACGACTCTAAGCATAGCAGGCATAGCAAGGTAGGAACAACACATACATATGGCTCAAACAACTCCTACACATGCTAGTGGGTTTCATCTAGTTACTGTGGCAATGACAGGTCATGCAGAGGAAATGGGTTCAACTACCGTAGCACACAGCAGTTTGAAACGCGTTGTCTTAATGCAGTAAAAGAGAGCAGGAGCGAGAACATGGGATTGTATCGATATGATCAAATGGTTGGTTGCTTGCCTGATGGTTCGATGCACTGATACGGTTCTTCGTTAGGGTAATCACGATACTCCTCGGAGGCAGAACCTGCCGCAAAGAACATCGATACACAAACATCACCAAACAATGTGCAACAATATGATGCATGCATGAAACATGGCAATATGAGTGTGTTGGGCTAATGCAACTAAAACCAGAAGGGTTTGAACAAATTTGAATCAAAGATTCAAATTTCAAACTCAAACATGGCCTTTTAAAGTGCTTTTCCTTGTTCTGCTTAAAACATCAATTTAACTTGTTTGATCATGCATGAAAATATTACAGATGGATAGATTGGATTTTTCTGATCATTTTTCATATATAATTTGTCCAATTTGGAGTTACAGAATAAAAGTTATGAATTTTTGAAGTTTAAATTATATTCTGGAATTTCCTGATTTAAATTAAATCCAGAAAATCAATTACTGCGTCAGCCTGACGTCAGTGTGACGTCAGCAGGTCAACGGAACAGGTCTGGGTCAAACCTGACAGTGGGTCCCGCATGTCAGGGTGATTATTTTAATTAAAAATTAATTAAAACTAATCCTGTTTAATTAACAGGGCTGGGCCCCACCTGTCATTGACTCAGGGGAGTCAACCAGGGCCCACCCGTGGTCAAAGTCAAAGCCAGCGACGCCGGCGTTTAGCCGCCGGCGAGCCCGACGCGGCGGCGGGAGTGGTTTTGGCCATTTCGGCCACCAAATGGGCCGCGGAGACCACCGGAGTGGAGCTGAGGACAAACCGCAGCTCTTGGCGGAGTCCGTTGGGGTCGGGGTGGCCGGAGTTGGCGCCGGCGACGACTTTGGCGGCCATCGGGGTTCGGTCGAAGATGAACTTGGCGCTAGAGGGGTCGGTGAGGCTCGTGGAGTGGCTAGCTAGGTGCTGCAGGACTCGGTGAGTAAGATGGACACCATCTTGTGGCCGGAGTGTGGCCGGAAGCACGGCGGTGACGAGATCCACGGCGGTGCGGGCGTGTGATCCTCGTGCGGTGGCTACACGGCTCAGGAATGAGAGAGAGAAGGTCGGAGGAGTAGCTAGGCTCACAGCGCTCCCGTAGAGGCCACCGGCGAGGTCGGGGACGAGCTGAGGCGGCGACGGCGTTGAAGGGGATCTCCGGCGACGGTCAGCTCGGGCGAGGTCGGTGCAGCGGCTTCGGGGCACGCGAGCGCTCGGGGCTCGGCTAGCTTGAAGAAGTAGAGGACGGCGGAGCTTCTGGACAGGGTGGCGCGGCGTGGAGACGACGGGGAGCACGGCTACGGCGGCGGTGCGGCGACGGTGGCGTCGGCCATGGCGTGGGAGTGCGAGGGAGAGGAACTGGGGGCGAATGGAGGTGTCCAGGAGGGTCGGGGCGCGACGTGGAGCTCGTCCAGGCCATCAGGGCGGGGAGAGGGGGAGGCAGGGCGGCGTGCAGCTGCGTGGCGAGCTGCGGTGCCGCCGCCGAGCACCTTGGCTGCCTGCCTGGCAAGCCAAGCAGCTCGCTGGAGCGGTGGCCGGGCTGGGCCGGCCAGGTGGGCTGGCTGGTGGGCCTGTGGTGGCGCCAGGTAAGTTTTCCCCTTTTCTTTCTGTTTCTGTTCTTTTTTAATACTTCTGCAACTTTGTTGAATTAAATAAAATACTTGGGCAACTCCTAAAATCACCAAATTACTCCTGGTCCATAGTTGGATTATTTCCAACATGAAACATTTTAGTTTGGAGATATTTGAGCATTTAAATATTTTATATAATTTTAAATGCCCAAATTCAAATATTTATGAGTTAATTCAAAAACCCTAAGATGGCCTAGGAAAATGTGCACCACTTTTGGCAGAGGTTCTGAACCAAGACAAAAATGATGGGCATTTTAGAAGGGCATTTCAGGTTCATTGAAAAGTTTTTTTAGTAAACCCTAGTTGGTTTCAGAGGGGACTGGGGGTTCTGTCATCCCCATTTCAAGTTTCTAATGAAAAGTAGACATGATGCAACACTCTAATGCATGGCTAGCTAGGATGTGACAACTCACCCCCACTCAAAAGAATCTCGTCCCGAGATTTGGGTTCCTCCGGGAAGAAGGCGGGATACTCGAGTCGAAGACGATCCTCCCTTTCCCAAGTTGCTTCATCCTCAGAATGGTGCGACCATTGAACTTTGAGAAACTTGATATTATGACGTCGGGTGGTACGTTTGGCCTGATCGAGGATACGAATGGGGTACTCTCGATATGTAAGATTATCTTGGAGATCAAGCGTTTCGTGGTCCACTTCACGGATAGGATCCGAGAAGCAACGCCTGAGTTGAGAAACGTGGAAGACATCGTGGACTCTGGAGAGGTGCGGAGGTAGTTCCAACTGGTAGGCAACTTCTCCTCGTTTAGCGAGAATGCGAAAAGGTCCAATGTAGCGAGGAGCCAATTTGCCTTTGATACCGAAACGATGGGTTCCCTTCAGAGGGGTGACCCGAAGATAAGCCTTCTCGTCAACCTCGAAAGTCATAGCCTTATGTTTTCGGTCATATTGACTCTTTTGACGGGATTGGGCTGTTTTCAACTTTTCACGAACGATGCGAACTTGTTCTTCTGCTTCCTGAATCATATCCGGGCCAAAGAATTGTCTTTCCCCGGTCTCTGACCAGTTAAGGGGTGTTCGACACCGTCGTCCATAGAGAACTTCAAAAGGGGCTTTACCCAAGCTAGATTGATAGCTGTTGTTGTAAGCGAATTCGGCAAATGGAAGGCACTTCTCCCAGTCCATTCCAAATGAGATAACAGAGGCTCAAAGCATGTCTTCTAGAATCTGGTTGACGCGTTCCACTTGACCACTCGACTGAGGGTGGAAAGCGGTGCTAAAGGAGAGACGAGTTCCCATAGCATTTTGGAAACTTTCCCAAAATCGAGAGGTGAAAAGACTTCCTCGATCCGAGTTAATTTCCAAAGGAACACCATGGAGGGACACTATTCGGGAGATGTATAAGTCTGCCAGCTGACTAGCGGTTATACTCTCACGAACAGGTAAGAAATGGGCTACTTTGGAAAGACGATCGACCACGACGAAAATAGCATTATTCCCTCTCTTGGTCCTGGGAAAACCGGTAATGAAATCCATACCAATTTTATCCCACTTCCATTCAGGAATAGCTAAGGGTTGAAGGGTGCCAGCAGGCCGTTGATGCTCTGCTTTTACACAACGACAAACGTCGCAATTAGCAATATACTGAGCAATTTCTCTCTTCATCCTGGTCCACCAGAACCTCTGGCGTAGGTCCTGATACATCTTAGTACTACCGGGATGAATGGTGAGAGGAGATTCATGAGCTTCCTTAAGGATCAGTCGCCTCAGGTTGCGCACTTTGGGAACCACTAGTCGATTTCCGAAGTATACAACCCCTTGATCATTAACGTAGAAGCAATTCGCAATTCCTTTCTGAATGTTTCTCTTGATGCGGGAGATTCCCGGATCTACCTTCTGTGCTTTGATAATCTGATCCGTAAGGGTAGGTTTTGCCACCAAGGTGGAAAGAAAACCTTGAGGAACAATGTGAAGGTTAAGCTTCCGAAATTCCTCATGGAGAAGCGGTTGACTTTGTTGTAACATCAGGTTGTTACAATAAGATTTACGACTTAGCGCATCAGCCATGACGTTGGCTTTCCCTGGGGTGTAGGTTATTCCTAGGTCGAAGTCTGTGATCAATTCAACCCAACGTCTTTGCCTGAGATTCAGATCCGGTTGGGTGAAAATGTACTTCAGACTTTGGTGATCAGTGAATATTTCGCAACGATTACCGAGGAGGTAATGTCGCCAAGTCTTAAGTGCATAGACTACGGCTGCAAGCTCTAGATCATGAGTAGGATAATTCTCCTCATGTGGGTGCAATTGCCGTGAAGCGTAGGCAATTACATGTCGATCTTGCATAAGGATGCAACCTAGTCCTTGTCGCGAGGCGTCGCAGTAGATAACAAAGTCTTTGGAGAAGTCTGGTGGTACCAGTACGGGAGCAGAAGTCAGGCGTCTTTTCAGTTCCTGAAAGCTGTGCTCACATTGTGGAGTCCACTCGAACTTCTTATCTTTCTTGAGGAGTTCGGTTAGAGGTTTAGCAACCTTGGAGAAGTTCTCGACAAAGCGACGACAATAGCTCGCTAAGCCTAGAAAACTCCGAACTTGCTTGACCGATTCAGGTGGAGTCCAATTAAGGACGGCTTGAACTCGCTCAGGGTTAACAGCAATACCTTTACCAGATATTACATGACCCAGATAGGTCACTTCTGACAACCAGAATTCACATTTAGAAAATTTGGCATAAAGGCGATGCTCTCGAAGTTTCTTCAACACTATCCTTAGATGTTCGGCATGTTCTTCCTCGTTCTTGGAGTAGATGAGTATATCATCGAGGTAAACCACGACGAATTTATCCAAATACTCCATGAAGATTGAGTTCATTAACCGAGAAAAGGTGGCTGGAGCGTTGGTTAAACCGAAGGACATGACGGTGTACTCGTATTGGCCATAACGAGTAACAAAGGCCGTTTTAGGAATGTCCCCATTTCTGATTTTGATTTGATGGTAGCCCAACCTCAAATCCATCTTGGAGAAGATTGAGGATCCAGCGAGCTGATCATACAGGTCGTTGATCCTGGGAAGCGGATATTTGTTCTTGATTGTGACCAAATTGACAGGTCGGTAATCTACAACCATTCGGTCCGTACCATCCTTCTTCTTGACGAATAGGACGGGGCAAGCCCACAGAGATGAACTAGGTCGGATGAAACCCTTTTTCAAGGACTCATCGAGTTGTTTCTTAAGCTCGGCTAGTTCTAGGGGTGCCATCTTATAGGGTCTTCTAGCAATCGGAACGGTTCCTGGAATGAGGTCTATTACGAACTCAACATCCCTGTCAGGTGGAACACCTGGCAATTCCTCTGGGAAGACATCCGGGAAGTCACAAACTACCGGCACGTCCTCAAGGTCTGGCAAAGGGCTGGCGTTAAGAGAATATAATTGTCGCTTGGCTATTCGGGTCAAGACATTGACTATCTTCCCCGAAGGATGGGTGGGTTGAACAGTCCTAGAGAAGCAATCAATTTTGGCTTGATGAGCTGACATCCAGTCCATACCCAAAATGATATTAATATCTGAAGATTTAAGGGCTATCAAAGACGCGAGGAAAACAAGTCTGTCGACTTGGATTTCATTTCCATGGCTTACTCTAGAAGTTTGCCATTTGGATCCCGGAGTTTGAATTACCATAGAGGTTGGCATATCACCGAATGCGACGTTATGCAAACGAGCATAATTTTCGGATATAAAAGAATGAGAGGCTCCTGTATCAAAAAGAACAGATGCCGGGTGGCAATTAACAAGAAGCGTACCGAGAACGACGTTGGGATCCTCTTGAGCTTCTTCGGCAGAGATACAGTTGACATGGCCACGTGAAGCGGTGACCGGCTTGGCGTGGAATATTTTTCCTGTCGGCTTGCCACGGCCAACAGCTTTAGCAGACTGGTTGGGGTTGGTCTGGGGACACTCACGCATATAGTGACCAGATTCCCCGCACTTGAAACAAGTCACGGAACTGGTACGTGGAGGAGCATTGTTAGCTGGACCCCCATAGGGCTTGGCCGGTGCAGACTGTTGAACAGGGCGAGGCGCCTGGAAGGATGGCCTCGGTGTGAACCTGGGTGGCAGGGCGGTGTTGGGTACCCACACGCGGCGCTTCTGAGGACCAGCACCGGATGAGGAACCCATGTCACAGCCATGCTTGCGTGTTGCGTCATAGTCAGTCTGACCAGTTTCAGCACTGATGGCTTTGTTGACAAGTTTCTGAAAAGATGTGCACTCATGCAGACGGAGGTCGCGGCGAAGCTCAGGACTAAGCCCCTTACGGAACCTTGCTTGCTTCTTGGCATCAGTAGACACTTCCTCAGTTGCATATCGGGCGAGATTACCAAACTCCCTGCTGTAAACATCCACAGAAAGTCGGCCTTGGGTGAAACTGCAAAATTCTTCACGTTTACGGTCCATGAGACCCTCCGGAATGTGATGTTCACGGAAAGCCTCACTGAACTCAGCCCAAGTAGTGACATGGCCCGCCGGGCGCATAGCTCCATAATTCTCCCACCATAGACTGGCGGGGCCTTCAAGATGATATGCAGCAAAGGTGACCTTGTCAGCCTCCGCTACCAGCGCGGAACACAGTTTGTGAGAGATACTGCGAAGCCAGTCATCAGCGTCGAGAGGCTCGACGGAGTGGTGGAACATGGGTGGATGCAATTTGATAAAATCACTGAGTGACACCACATTAGCCCTCTGATAGTGTGCTGTATTCTGTTCAATACGCTCCAACAAACGGTTGGTCTCCCGCTTGTTTCTCTCAGCTTCCATCATAACCTCGGCTAGTGAAGGAGGATGAGGCAGATTTTCATTCCTGCCTTCACTGCCTTCGACCTGCTCTTGAGAAGCAGGGTTAGCGCGCGTGTTGACCATCCTAGGTAAACAAGACAATGATTTAGTCAGAATGATAAAATTCCGACATAGGATACAGAATGTAAGGAATAACTCGAAATGCAAGATGATCATCCGTATGACATGGTAAAAACAGAAACTGCTTCTTCTATTCCATCGTCATACACACCATACAGGGTTTAGTACAAGACCAAACAAAGTACTATTAAGGTGAGAAAGGATTACATCTCATCGGAGGCATCCCAAGCTCCTATACATTATTTTTCTACACCTCCGGAAAGAGTACAAACTAGGTCATATCCCACGAGTCACGCGGGACGATAGACGACACAGCTAGTGCGAACTAGTGATACTACCACTAACTCAGACCGATCCGTAGTAGTCCTTGTAGAAGTCACCTCCATAGCCTGGAAGCTCAACATGATCATCCGGAAACAGACGGTCTCGCGGAGCTTGTGGACCATAGGGGCTAGGATGAGGCCTTGGACCAACAGACGGTGGCTTGCGGGGACCGCGAGGTGGGGTGATGCCTCCTACATCACGCCAAACCATCACGTCTGGCAGAGCAGATCTCACAGGATAGAGATCGCGCATATCTGAATATCCAGCTTGCACCGCCGGTGCGAACCGAGTCAAAGTGGCCCAGTGGTCAGCACGGGTATTGAAGAGCTCTAACCTTAAGGCCCGATTTTCACGGTCCTTATCCTCGAGCATCTCAGCAGTGGTGCGAGTCCGTGAATCCTCCTGGGTGGGGTCAGCATAGATAGCCTGGAGATACCCTTGTGCTCCCGGAAGTGATCCTGGCATATACCGGAAATCAGAGTCCCGAAATAACCCAGATCTGACTCGCATAATGGTCATCATAGAGTAGGCGGCGTCCTGCACAGCCATCTCAATAGTAACTCCGAGTCCATAGGAGCAGTGAAGGGGCTCGGTGGATCCAGGATAAGATGGAAATATCCTGACAGTGCAGAGATACTGGCTTTGATTAAAGTCTCGGAATTGCTCTTCGACCGTGTACTCAGGATACCAGCGGTATCCAGCCTCAGTCATTTCCCTGACCAACTTGGCAGTATGGCCGGGTACATCTAGGCATCGAGTCAGGCGAACCACTTGATTGAGGTCGCGAGTGGCCATCTGAAAGCACAATCATAATGCAAGGGCATTAGAATTTCTAGCAAAATTTCGGCAGCATAACAGCTGTAAATGCTCAAGAAGGATTTGAGACATTTAACAAAGGATTTCGTACACACTCAACATCATCATATCACAGTTCTGAATCCATTCTAGCAACATAATATGGTAGAAGAACTGAAGTAGGCTTGTATCCAACAAACTTATAAGGTACTACTGAATAGTAACACGTGATCCTGATAGAGAGAACAGATCCTAATTCCTTAACCCCCGGTAGAAGAATGGACTGACTCAGATCAGAATGTCATAAGATAGAGGAGTAAAAAGAGCCTTACGTTCCAACCCACAAACAATTCCCCTACATATAACTAAAGAATTTCTAGACTCAACATCGACCAGTTTGGCTTGGAGAACCTACAGGCAGTCCGGCTCTGATACCAACGCTGTCAGGACCCCGACTCGATGTCACATCGATCTAGCCGGTAACACCTCATATCACTTTGCGGCCTCACGCACGGTATCCCCACGGGTGTCGCCTTACCTTTGCCCGGGACCGTTTGCGCCTTTTGGCTGACGTATATGATAGTGTCGCTAGCATCCATATGATAAAGAGCCCGGGCTGACATGACTAGTCGTAAACCCAAAGTGGCACGGACTTACAGGGACAGGCATCCATGACCCAGCTTCGAACGTGTCAGTCATCAGCAAGTGGGTCCGGGCTGTAGCACTGGGCTAGCAGGACTCCGGTAAACCGGGCTGTAGCGGGCTAACAGGACTCCGGTACTCAAAGCGTGACATTTCCCCGAAGGGACAGACACAAGAACGAAGAAGGACACATGCCGGCCAGCCTAAGTGTTCCAGAGCAGTAGCAAGCTACCATGGCTCAGCGGTAACACTAGGAGACATTTCCCGGTAAGAGAGGCTACTAAAGATAAACAACTAGATAGTCAGATCCCACACATACCAAGCATTTCAATCATACACACAATATGCTCGATATGTGCAAATACAACGAAGCATCACAACATGACTCTACGACACAAGTACTTTATTTAAGGCTCAGGGAGCCATACATAACATACACAAAGGTACGGGTCTCACGACCCAACATACAAGTCATACGGTCATACAAACCAGCAGCAGAAGTACATTGTCTGAGTACAGACAACTAGTAAAATAAAAGAGGCTTGGAAAGCCTAGCTATACTACGTGGTCCTTCACAAGCTTAGGGTCACCACCTGGGCCTTTAGCCTACTCGTTGATGTCAACGTCTACATAGAACCCATCAGAAGGGGTTGCAGCGTCTTCTGTAAAAATGTAGTTTATAGCAACATGAGTACAAAGGTACTCAGCAAGACTTACATCAGATCCTACATACATGCATATTATCAAGAAGGGTTGGTGGAGTTATTGCAGCAAGCCAGCTTTGACTCTTGGCTAGGCTATCCTACGATACTCCAACTTGAAATGGTTTTGCGCACACGAGTCCACTACTCACCACTTCAATACACTACCGAGGATCCACCTCCGTCTTCCTACGGAAGACCCATCCTCGGCACTCACACTTATCTTGAGGCTTTTAGTAGTTTCCATTTACTTGTCTATGAACTGTATAGGCAACCAAGTAGTCCTTTACCGCGGACGCGGCTATTCGAATAGATCATGTTAACCCTGCAGGGGTGTACTCCTTCATACACGCTCTCACCACTTACCGTCGTTTACACGACATGTACTCGGCAACCTTCAAGCGGAAGCCCAACGTGGGTGTCGGCCACGACCTATCTAATCACCTAAGCCTCCAGTCCAGGTTTATCGCCTATCCAGGTTCCATCCGCAGGGAGTCCGGCCGAGGTTTCCCATACGGCCCCGAACGATGTGAACAGGGTTCCCGAGATACCTAACGGGTATTCGGTACACCGTGCCACGTACCTACCGCATCACAGCCCACCCCTACGGTCAGCGCTGTCCACGGCCTCCAGTAGGCTACAAACACCAGAAACTACTTGCAACTCCTGGACGGAGAACTAGGGTGAATAAGAAGCCGAGAGGGTCCATTGGTTTCGGGCCCAATGCATGGTAGTAGCTGATTCTTAAATCACACATACAGATCTCAGTGCTTAAGGTCGGCTTCAATGAAACAACCCACCATGTACTCCTACATGGCCTCTCATCGATACCTTTACCAAATCGTGTTCACCACACCACTCACATTACCGACATAAACATTTCACTCTAGCCCATCACCCAGATGAACCAGACCTGACACGACTCTAAGCATAGCAGGCATAGCAAGGTAGGAACAACACATACATATGGCTCAAACAACTCCTACACATGCTAGTGGGTTTCATCTAGTTACTGTGGCAATTACAGGTCATGCAGAGGAAATGGGTTCAACTACCGTAGCACACAGCAGTTTGAAACGCGTTGTCTTAATGCAGTAAAAGAGAGCAGGAGCTAGAACATGGGATTGTATCGATATGATCAAATGGTTGGTTGCTTGCCTGATGGTTCGATGCACTGATACGGTTCTTCGTTAGGGTAATCACGGTACTCCTCGGAGGCAGAACCTGCCGCAAAGAACATCGATACACAAACATCACCAAACAATGTGCAACAATATGATGCATGCATGAAACATGGCAATATGAGTGTGTTGGGCTAATGCAACTAAAACCAGAAGGGTTTGAACAAATTTGAATCAAAGATTCAAATTTCAAACTCAAACATGGCCTTTTAAAGTGCTTTTCCTTGTTCTGCTTAAAACATCAATTTAACTTGTTTGATCATGCATGAAAATAGTACAGATGGATAGATTGGATTTTTCTGATCATTTTTCATATATAATTTGTCCAATTTGGAGTTACAGAATAAAAGTTATGAATTTTTGAAGTTTAAATTATATTCTGGAATTTCCTGATTTAAATTAAATCCAGAAAATCAATTACTGCGTCAGCCTGACGTCAGTGTGACGTCAGCAGGTCAACGGAACAGGTCTGGGTCAAACCTGACAGTGGGTCCCGCATGTCAGGGTGATTATTTTAATTAAAAATTAATTAAAACTAATCCTGTTTAATTAACAGGGCTGGGCCCCACCTGGCATTGACTCAGGGGAGTCAACCAGGGCCCACCCGTGGTCAAAGTCAAAGCCAGCGACGCCGGTGTTTAGCCGCCGGCGAGCCCGACGCGGCGGCGGGAGTGGTTTTGGCCATTTCGGCCACCAAATGGGCCGCGGAGACCACCGGAGTGGAGCTGAGGACAAACCACAGCTCTTGGCGGAGTCCGTTGGGGTCGGGGTGGCCGGAGTTGGCGCCGGCGACGACTTTGGCGGCCACCGGGGTTCGGTCGAAGATGAACTTGGCGCTAGAGGGGTCGGTGAGGCTCGTGGAGTGGCTAGCTAGGTGATGCGGGACTCGTTTAGTAAGATGGACACCATCTTGTGGCCGGAGTGTGGCCGGAAGCACGTCGGCGACGAGATCCGCGGCGGTGCGGGCGTGTGATCCTCGTGCGGTGGCTACACGGCTCAGGAATGAGAGAGAGAAGGTCGGAGGAGTAGCTAGGCTCACAGCGCTCCCGTAGAGGCCACCGGCGAGGTCGGGGACGAGCTGAGGCGGCGACGGCGTTGAAGGGGATCTCCGGCGACGGTGAGCTCGGGCGAGGTCGGTGCGGCGGCTTCGGGGCACGCGAGCGCTCGGGGCTCGGCTAGCTCGAAGAAGTAGAGGACGGCGGAGCTTCTGGACAGGGTGGTGCGGCGTGGAGACGACGGGGAGCACGGCTACGGCGGCGGTGCGGCGACGATGGCGTCGGCCATGGCGTGGGAGCGCGAGGGAGAGGAACTGGGGGCGAATGGAGGTGTCCAGGAGGGTCGGGGCGCGAAGTGGAGCTCGTCCAGGCCATCAGGGCGGCGAGAGGGGGAGGCAGGGCGGCGTGCAGCTGCGTGGCGAGCTGCGGTGCCGCCGCCGAGCACCTTGGCTGCCTGCCTGGCAAGCCAAGCAGCTCACTGGAGCGGTGGCCGGGCTGGGCCGGCCAGGTGGGCTGGCTGGTGGGCCTGTGGTGGCGCCAGGTAGGTTTTCCCTTTTTCTTTCTGTTTCTGTTCTTTTTTAATACTTCTGCAACTTTGTTGAATTAAATAAAATACTTGGGCAACTCCTAAAATCACCAAATTACTCCTGGTCCATAGTTGGATTATTTCCAACATGAAACATTTTAGTTTGGAGATATTTGAGCATTTAAATATTTTATATAATTTTAAATGCCCAAATTCAAATATTTATGAGTTAATTCAAAAACCCTAAGATGGCCTAGGAAAATGTGCACCACTTTTGGCAGAGGTTCTGAACCAAGACAAAAATGATGGGCATTTTAGAAGGGCATTTCAGGTTCATTGAAAAGTTTTTTTAGTAAACCCTAGTTGGTTTCAGAGGGGACTGGGGGTTCTGTCATCCCCATTTCAAGTTTCTGATGAAAAGTAGACATGATGCAACACTCTAATGCATGGCTAGCTAGGATGTGACAGTGGGCCCCTTGTTGCTCCACCGACGTACTCCTTCCTCCTATATATACCTACATACCCCCAAACGATCAGATACGGAGCCAAAAACCTAATTCCACCGCCGCAACTTTCTGTATCCACGAGATCCCATCTTGGGGCCTGTTCCGGAGCTCCGCCGGAGGGGGCATCGATCACGGAGGGATTCTACATCAACACCATAGCCCCTTTGATGAAGTGTGAGTAGTTTACCTCAGACCTACGGGTCCATAGTTAGTAGCTAGATGGCTTCTTCTATCTTTTTGGATCTCAATACAATGTTCTCCCCCTCTCATGTGGAGAACTATTCGATGTAATCTTCTTTTTGCGGTGTGTTTGTTGAGACCGATGAATTGTGTGTTTATGATCAAGTCTATCTATGAATAATATTTGAATCTTCTCTGAATTCTTTTATGTATGATTGGTTATCTTTGCAAGTCTCTTCAAATTATCAGTTTGGTTTGGCCTACTAGATTGATCTTTCTTGCAATGGGAGAAGTGCTTAGCTTTGGGTTCAATCTTGCGGTGTCCTTTCCTAGTGACAGTAGGGGCAGCAAGGCACATATTGTATTGTTGCCGTCGAGGATAACAAGATGGGGTTTTCTTCATATTGCATGAGTTTATCCCTCTACATCATGTCATCTTGCTTAAGGTGTTACTCTGTTTTTTACTTAATACTCTAGATGCATGTTGGATAGCGGTCGATGAGTGGAGTAATAGTGGTAGATGCATGTAGGAGTCGGTCTACTTGTCTCGGACGTGATGCCTATATACATGAGCATACCTAGATATTCTCATAACTATGCTCAATTCTGTCAATTGCTCAACAGTAATTTGTTCACCCACCGTAGAATACTTATGCTCTCGAGAGAAGCCACTAGTGAAACCTATGGCCCCCGGGTCTATCTTCATCATATTAATCTCCTACTACTTAGTTATTTCCTTTGCTATTTACTTTGCCTTTATTTTACTTTGCATCTTTATCATAAAAATAGCAAAAATATTATGTTATCATATCTATCAAATCTCACTCTCATAAGTGGCCTTATAGGGATTGACAACCCCTATTTGCGTTGGTTGCGAGGATTTATTTGTTTTGTGCTGGTACAAGGGACTTGCGCGTAGCCTCCTACTGGGTTGATACCATGGTTCTCAAAAACTGAGGGAAATACTTACGCTACTTTGCTGCATCATCCCTTCCTCTTCGGGGAAAACCAACGCAGTGCTCAAGAGGTAGCAAGAAGGATTTCTGGCCCGTTGCCAGGGAGGTCTACGCAAATGTCGACATACCAAGTACCCATCACATACCCTTATCTCCCGCATTACATTATTTGCCATTTGCCTCTCGTTTTCCTCTCCCCCCACTTCACCCTTGCCGTTTTATTCGCCCTCTCTCTCTCTATCCTCCCTCTCTTTCTCTATTTGCCTCTTTTTGCCCGCTTGCTTTTTGTTTGCTTGTATGTTAGTTTGCTTGCTTGTCACGATGTCTCTACCTAAATTTGGTGACCTTCACCTTAAAAGGTTAGAAGAGATCGAAAGCAATGTCAGGAGTTTCATGGTCTTGCAATTTGAAGATAATAGTTTCTTCAGAAACGAGCTTAAAGAACAGAAAAGTTTTATGAGTTTTATGAATAAAGAGCTTGATGATATGTCTAAAGAATTCGATGGTTTAAGGTCCCAAATTGCTCATCTTGAGAAATTAACTGCTGAAATTTCGGATAGGCGGGCTACCTTGGTTAATAAGATGGCCGCTAAACCGGATTGCTATGAAAATAAAGAAGAGGATCTAAAAGTTATTGATGTGTCCCCTATTAAATCTTTGTTTTGCAATATGAATCTTGATAATGATGGGACTGAATATGATCCACCTTTACCCTAGATGTTGCTAAAAGTGGGATTTGTTGATATTGATGCTAAATTTGATAAAAGTGGGATTGATGAAATCGAAACCCTGGATGTTGCTAAACCCACTATTATGGATTTCAAGGAATTTAACTATGAAAATTGCTCTTTGATTGATTGTATTTCCTTGTTGCAATCCGTGCTAAATTCTCCTCACGCTTATAGTCAAAATAAAGCGTTTACTAAACATATCATTGATGCCTTGATGCAATCTTATGAAGAAAAACTTGAATTGGAAGTTTCTATCCCTAGAGAACTTTATGATGAGTGGTAACCAACTATTAAAATTAAAATTAAAGATCATGAATGCTATGCTTTATGTGATTTGGATGCTAGTGTTTCCACAATTCCAAAGACTTTGTGTGATTTGTTAGGTTTCCATGATTTTGATGATTGCTCTCTAAACTTGCACCTTGTAGATTCCACTATTAAGAAACCTATGGGAAGAATTAATGATGTTCTTATTGTTGCAAATAGGAATTATGGTCCCGTAGATTTTATTGTTCTTGACATAGATTGCAATCCTTCATGTCCTATTATTCTTGGTAGACCTTTCCTTAGAACGATTGGTGCAATTATTGATATGAAGGAAGGAAATATTAGATTCCAATTTCCATTAAGGAAAGGCATGGAACACTTTCCTAGAAAGAAAATTAAATTACCTTATGAATCTATTATGAGAGCCACTTATGGATTGCCTACCAAAGATGGCAATACCTAGATCTATTCTTTCTTGTTATGCCTAGCTAGGGGCGTTAAACGATAGCGCTTGTTGGGAGGCAACCCAATTTTATTTTTATTCCTTGCTTTTTGCTCCTGTTTAGTAATAAATAATTTATCTAGCCTCTGTTTTTGTTGTGTTTTTTGTGTTTAATTAGTGTTTGTGCCAAGTAGAACCGTTGGGAAGACTTGGGGAAAGTCTTGTTAAACTTGCTGTAAAAACAGAAACTTTAGCACTCACGAGAACTGCTGTCATTTTTATTTGGAAAGTGCTATTTAGTTAATTATTTTTGCATATGATTAATAGATAAATTCCTCACGTCCATAAATTTATTTTAGAATTTTTGGGTTCCAGATCTTGCGCTAGCTACAGATTACTACAGACTGTTCTGTTTTTGACAGATTCTGTTTTTCGTGTGTTGTTTGCTTATTTTGATGAATCTATGGCTAGTAAAATAGTTTATAAACAATATAGAAGTTGGAATACAGTAGGTATAACACCAATATAAATAAAGAATGATTTCATTACATTACCTTGAAGTGGTCTTTTATTTCTTTCGCTAACGGAGGTCACGAGATTTTCTACTTGTTTTGTGCTGTGAAGTTTTCAAGTTTTGGGTAAAGATTTGATGGATTATGGAACAAGGAGTGGCAAGAGCCTAAGATTGGGGATTCCCATGGCACCCCCAAGATAATCTAAGGACACCTAAAATCCAAAGCTTGGGGATGCCCCGGAAGGCATCCCCTCTTTCGTCTACTTCTATCGGTAACTTTACCTGGAGCTATATTTTTATTCACCACATGATATGTGTTTTGCTTGGACCGTCTTGTATTATTTGAGTCTTTGCTTTTTAGTTTACCACAATCATCCTTGCTGAACACACCTTTTGAGAGAGCCATATATGATTTGGAATTTTTTAGAATACTCTATGTGCTTCGCTTATATCTTTTGAGTTATATAATTTTGCTCAAGTACTTCACTTATATCTTTTAGAGCATGGTGGTGGATTTGTTTTGTAGAAACTATTGATCTCTCATTCTTCACTTAGATTATTTTGAGAGTTTTAATAGCATGGTAATTTGCTTAAAATCCTAATATGCTAGGTATTCAAGAATAAAATAATTCTCTTATGAGTGTGTTGAATACTATGATAAGTTTGATACTTGATAATTGTTTTGAGATATGGAGATGGTGATATTAAAGTCATGCCAGTTGAGTAGTTGTGAATTTTAGAAATACTTGTGTTGAAGCTTGTGATTCCCGTAGCATGCACGTATGGTGAACCGTTATGTGATGAAGTTGGAGCATGATTTATTTATTGATTGTCTTCCTTATGAGTGGCGGTCGGGGACGAGCGATGGTCTTTTCCTACCAATCTATCCCCCTAGGAGCATGCGCGTAATACTTTGCCTTGATCACTTGTAGATTTTTGCAAAAAGTATATGAGTTCTTTATGACTAATGTTGAGTCCATGGATTATACGCACTCTCACCCTTCCACCTTTGCCAGCCTCTCTAATACCGCGCACCTTTCGCCGGTATCATACACCCACCATATACCTTCCTCAAAATAGCCACCATACCTACCTATTATGGCATTTCCATAGCCATTCCAAGATATATTGCCATGCAACTTTCCACCGTTCCGTTTATTATGACACACTCCATCATTGTCATATTGCTTAGCATGATCCTGTAGTTGACATCGTATTCGTGGCAAAGCCACCATTCATAATTGTTTCATACTTGTCACTCATGAGTCATTGCATATCCCAGTACACCGCCGGAGGCATTCATATAGAGTCATACTTTGTTCTAAGTATCGAGTTGTAAATGTTGAGTTGTAAGAAAAATAAAAGTGTGATGATCATCATTATTAGAGCATTGTCTCAGTGAGGAAAGGATGATGGATACTATGATTCCCCCACAAGTAGGGATGAGACTCCAGACGAAAAATAAAAAAAAGAGAAATAAAGGGGCCATAAAAAAGGAAAAGGACCAAATAAAAAAATAAAATTAAAAAATGAGAGAAAAAGAGAGAAGGGACAATGTTACTATCCTTTTACCACACTTGTGCTTCAAAGTAGCACCATGATTTTCATAGTAGAGAGTCTCTCATGTTATCACTTTCATATACTAGTGGGAATCTTTCATTATAGAACTTGGCTTGTATATTCCAATGATGGGCTTCCTCAAAATGCCCTAGGTCTTCATGAGCAAGCAAGTTGGATGCACACCCACTTATTTCTTTTTGAGCTTTCATATACTTATAGATCTAGTGCATCCGTTGCATGGCAATCCCTACTCACTCACATTTATATCTATTGATGGGCATCTCCATAGCCCGTTGATACGCCTAGTTGATGTGAGACTATCTTCTCCCTTTTTGTCTTCTCCACAACCACCACTCTATTCCACCTATAGTGCTATATCCATGGCTCGCGCTCATGTATTGCGTGAAGATTGAAAAAGTTTTGAGAATGTCAAAAGTATGAAACAATTGCTTGGCTTGTCATCGAGGTTGTGCATGATTTAAATATTTTGTGTGGTGAAGATAGAGCATAGCCAGACCATATGATTTTGTAGGGATAACTTTCTTTAGCCATGTTATTTTGAGAAGACATAATTACTTTGTTAGTATGCTTGAAGTATTATTATTTTTATGTCAATAGGAACTCTTGTCTTGAATCTTTCGGATCTGAATATTCATACCACAATTAAGAAGAATTACATTAAAATTATGCCAAGTAGCACTCCGCATCAAAAAATTCTGTTTTTATCATTTACCTACTCGAGGATGAGCAGGAATTAAGCTTGGGGATGCTTGATACGTCTCCAATATATCTATAATTTTTGATTGATCCATGCTATATTATCTACTGTTTTGGACATTATTGGGCTTTATTTTCCACTTTTATATTATTTTTGGGACTAACCTATTAACCGGAGGCCCAGCCTAGAATTGCTGTTTTCTTGCCTCTTTTAGGGTTTCGAAGAAAAGGAATATCAAACGGATTCCAAACGGAATGAACCCTTCGGGAACGTGATTTTTAGGAAGATTATGATCCGGGAGACTTGGACCCTACGTCAAGAAAGAAAAGAGAATGCCACGAGGTAGGGGGCGCGCCTGCTTACCCCAGGCGCGCCCTCCACCCTCATGGGCCCCCTGTTGCTCCACCGACGTACTCCTTCCTCCTATATATACCTACGTACCCCCAAACGATCAGATACGGAGCCAAAAACCTAATTCCACCGCCGCAACTTTCTGTATCCACGAGATCCCATCTTGGGGCCTGTTCCAGAGCTCCGCCGGAGGGGGCATCGATCACAGAGAGCTTCTACATCAACACCATAGCCCCTCCGATGAAGTGTGAGTAGTTTACCTCAGACCTACGGGTCCATAGTTAGTAGCTAGATGGCTTCTTCTCTCTTTTTGGATCTCAATACAATGTTCTCGCCCTTTTTGCGGTGTGTTTGTTGAGACCGATGAATTGTGGGTTTATGATCAAGTCTATCTATGAACAATATTTGAATCGTCTCTGAATTCTTTTATGTATGATTGGTTATCTTTGCAAGTCTCTTCGAATTATCAGTTTGATTTGGCCTACTAGATTGATCTTTCTTGCAATGGGAGAAGTGCTTAGCTTTGGGTTCAATCTTGCGGTGTCCTTTCCCAATGACAGTAGGGGCAGCAAGGCATGTATTGTATTTTCGCCATCGAGGATAACAAGATGGGGTTTTCTTCATATTGCATGATTTTATCCCTCTACATCATGTCATCTTGCTTAAGGCGTTACTTTGTTTTTAACTTAACACTCTAGATGCATGCTGGATAGAGGTCGATGAGTGGAGTAATAGTAGTAGATGCAGGCAGGAGTCGGTCTACTTGTCTCGGACATGATGCCTATATACATGATCATACCTAGATATTCTCATAACTATGCTCAATTCTGTCAATTGCTCAACAGTAATTGGTTCACCCACCGTAAAATACTTATGCTCTCCAGAGAAGCCACTAGTGAAACCTATGTCCCGGGTCTATCTTCATCATATTAATCTCCTACTACTTAGTTATTTCCTTTGCTATTTACTTTGCCTTTATTTTACTTTGCATCTTTATCATAAAAATACCAAAAATATTATCTTATCATATCTATCAGATCTCACTCTCGTAAGTGGCCTTATAGGGATTGACAACCCCTACTTGCATTGGTTGCAAGGATTTATTTGTTTTGCGCACGTACGAGGGACTCGCGCGTAGCCTCCTACTGGATTGATACCTTAGTTCTCAAAAACTGACGGAAATACTTACGCTACTTTGCTGCATCATCCCTTCCTCTTCGGGGAAAACCAACGCAGTGCTGAAGAGGTAGCATGTAGTTCAAGTTTCCAAATCTGACCTGGTGGCCAGGGGCGTAGCTTTCGATCTGCTCCAGATGGCCAAGCGAGTTGGGCCGCAGTGCAAAGCTGCCGAACACGAAGATCTGTCCGGGAAGGAAGACTTCTCCTAGGACATCATCGTTGTCGATGATTGAAGGAGCCATCAAACCTTTTGAGGACGGCACAGTGGAACTCTCAATGAAAGCACCAATGTCGGTGTCAAAACCAGCGGATCTCGGGTAGGGGGTCCCTAACTGTGCGTCTAGGATAGATGGTAACAGGAGACATGGGACATAATGTTTTCCCAGGTTCGGGCCCTCTCTTTGGAGGTAATACCCTACTTCCTACTTGATTGACCTTGATGAGTATGAATATTACAAGAGTTCACTACTAGAAATACCACTACTAATGGCGCACCTAATATGGCCATTAATGGCGCATCACTGGTGCGCCATTGATAGCACGCCATTAGTAATTTTTACTAATGGCGCACCACCTGGTGCGCCATTAGTATCTGGTATACTAATGGCGCACCACCTGGTGCGCCATTACTATATGCGAGGGTGCGCCATTAGTATGCCTCCCAGGGGGCATGTATACCTAGGTGCTTTGGCATACTAATGGCGCACCACCTCTGGATGCGCCATTAGTAACCGCAGCATACTAATGGCGCACTACCCGGTGATGCGCCATTAGTATGCACTGTCATACTAATGGCGCACTGTCGTGTGATGCGCCATTAGTATGAATATTAGGTTTTTTTTATTTTTTTATTTTCTGTTTTTTGCACAGGTTACAAAATGTATAATTTGACAAAATATAGACAGCACACATCAACAATAGATTCATCAAATACAATAGAAGATTAGTCTTTGAATACAATTCATCATATTAGTCTCCGAATACAATTCATCATATTAGTCTCCAAATTAAAAAGACCGAACAAAGATAGAACATTATATTACAAGTCTCGAGACCGCGAGTAGCGAGTTTGTCTTCGCATTACAAGTCGATATCGATCATCTAAACTACCATCACATAGAAGAGAGCTGCGGTCATCATGATGAGCATCATCACGATGAAACTCGTCTTCATCCGGTTCCTCCAACGCTCCCTCCCCTCTCCCGCTAGATAGCGGGCATATCTAGATTTGGCCTCGGCCCTAGTGGTGTACCCTTTGTAACTGTTACCGCTGAATCGGTGAACCTGTCTCCGACACTCCTCCCAGTCATCGTAGACTCCGGGAACCTTACCCTTGTACACGACATACATCGGCATCGCTATGCACTAGCCAAACGAAACGTTAGTACCAATTCACAGACAATACATAAGCAATATATAATTATGCAACAGAACGATCGGAAGAGAAAAGCAAGACATTAATAGCATCGATTACATCTAAGTTGAACGACTCTCGAAACCAAAGAGACATACTACAAGTTCATTAAAGTTTAATTACAACATGAGCCAATCAATGTTTCAGAACTAGACAACTCGACTCAAGGGACCGGAGCGTGGATGAAGCCGCCGTCTATCGTGGGAGTCATGAAAGAATGGGCGTTGTCATCCTGCATTTGTAGCATTGTGTCGATGTCACTGTTGGACGGTTGATTTCTGAGGTAGAACTGCCCCGAGGTACGAAGGACATCTTGATGGATGATTTCCGCAAACTCCGACTGGATGCGAAAGAATTCTTGTCGGAGGTCCGCGTCCTGGATTGCCGACACGCTCGCGGCCCAATCTTGGAGTTTACTCGGTAGCAGAAGTTGATGATGGTCCCGTATGATCGCCCGCATGTGATGGATGGCGTAGTAGGCACCCTTCTGACCGCCAGGCGGCTGCTTGACGCAGCAGAACGTCATATTGTGGGAGAACACGTGCTTGCCGTACTTACGAATAGGCCTGGTGAAGGTGCCTCCAGATTGGGCGTAGCCGGGGAGAACATCATCAAGAACCTTCTTGACATTTGTGTAGTCTACGTTCGACTGACGGTCCGGGTCGAAATACGTGGCCATGGAATATTTGGGGCTTAGGAGGATGAGCGTGCAACGTGTGTCACTGCAGAAAACACGGAATGTTAAAAGAAAAACGATCGAAAAGTAAGAATTCATATGTTACGGGCCGGTTGAGGGGAGGACTTACTCGGGAAAGTAAGGCACGAGGAAGTTATCCTTATCTTGGTTTGCCAGAATGACGCCTTCGAGGTAAGAACTCGCGACTTGCCGGTCCCCAGCGCTGCCCAAGATCTTGGCACGCATGTAGAAGGGGTCGACTATCACGATGTCCGGGGTCTTGTCGCGAATGATACGCATCTCCATACTCAGCGAAAATAGCCGAACGAAGGTGTAGTGCAGCGGATGAAGGTTAAACATAGCAAAGATGTCATCAAACCGCAGGACGATCGTACCCCCGATGTCGCCATCCACAAAGCCCTTGCCCTCTGGCACCTTGGCCACGAAAACCGGGTATGCCACATCCTTCTCTCTGAGACGCCGCTTCTCCAAAGAAAGAACACTGTCGTGCAGACTCCGCATAGCACCGGTTGCAGCATTGAGCATATTTGGTGGTAGCATCGCCCTACCCGCCACATGCACCCTCCTCGAGATATCCTGCGGTGAAGGTGGCCCGTCCTGAGCACGGATCGTACTCGGTGCCGGCTGGCTCGCACCCTTCTTAGTCTTTCTTTTGCGTGCCTTCTTCTTCTCCTGTAATGGGACCGAGTTCTGCTCACAGACCGCCTTCTTGAGTGTGTTGGGGCTGATAATATTTCGCACCTGGCCTATCTGAGGCTCGGTGAAGTCGGCAGCTGGAGGCGTCTCCTGAGAGCTGAACGCCAGACGGCGCCTGTTGCAACTTGGCTTCTCCGCGGTACGAGCTAGATCGCACACGTCTTTTGTTGGGTTTGGTTCTTGAGAAGGAGGCCCCATGAAGTCGCCATCGTACCCATGCTCGGCAAAGTACTGATCGACGTTGCCAAATGTATCATCGTCGTCGTCGTCGTTGTTCTGATCCTGTGCCATATGCATGTTTGGATCCAGTGGCATAGGGATGTCCGGCACCGTTACGGCGGTCTTGCCATGGGGCCGACTTGGCGCCGACACGACTGGCGGTGTTGTCTTTGGGGTGGTGTCCCCCGCCCCCAAACGAATCTGGCTCTTCGGCCAAAGCAGGGGCCAGCTCAGGCAGGCGCTGAGGGTCATCACGTCATCATCGTCGGCCCCGACGGGTCGAATCGGAGGTAACAAGTCGTCGCAGCCTGGCAGCACCCGAACCAGTTGAACCCTAAACAAGTTGGGTGGCATCTGGGTACCGTGGAACAAGGGGTTGCCCGGTTGAACGAGTTTGCCCTTGGCGACATCGACCAACTCGTTGTTCACGAAGTGGAGGAGAGTGCACGGAACGTCGGCGGCGCCCTGCGAAAACATGTAGGGCGTCAGGGATGCCCAGTCAAAGGCAAGGAGATGAAGTCCTCGGCCGAGAGAGGCTTAATTAGTTACCGTGATGATGGCGTCGAGCTCGGCTAATGTCGAGGCACCGCCAACGGCGGGCGTGCAGTTGACGGAGCGGCCGCTTGCTGAAGAGGTGCCAGCCGGCGTACACCCGGGTGCATTTAGCTCCCGTGCCGGCGTCGGAGACACCAATGCCGCCTCCGCCGGAGGCACCAATGGCCCCGCCATCGCATTATGCGAGTTGCTGGCCGTGAAGCTAGGAATCGGGGGCGGCCCCTGTTGGCCGCCCGCAATCCACGCACTCAACCCCGAGATCAAGGTAGGCACAAGGGCGGTGATCGTCGCTCCGAGTCGTTGTTCCACTTGCTCTTGGACAATCTCCGGAATCCGCGCCACCTGTGCCTTGAGTTCTTGAACCTCTCGTGCCTGGCTTTCCGAGCTGGTCTTTTTCTCCTTCCGCACACCAGCGGTATAGTATGACCCCCATTTTGTCGAAAAGCCTTTGCCGGCCACACGACCAGCTGACGTCGGCTTACTGAGCTTATCCTTGTTCTTCATTATATTCAACCCCCTATTTAGAGTGGTGTCCCAAGGGTTGCTCTGAGTCGACCCCGCGCTACTGCTTTCAGTCGCCTGCGGAAGGAATGTGAACCATTTAGAAATTCGGCTTCATTAATTAGAATGCAACCATATGGAGCTAATTACGCGGGGGTGTATTCCTTACCAGAACAAGCTCAAGCCGCCTGGTCTTCGGATCCGTGGTAAGCTCCTTTGTTTTCGGGTCCTTCTTGTACCGGGCCTTGACAAAGTTCCTGGTCTGCTTGTCACCGTATTTATCGAAGAGGGGCGGTAGGCCTTGCTCGGCACGGTCCGCCTCCTCCTTGTCCCATATAGGCTCCGCCACTCTGTAACCGCCGGGACCGAGTGTGTGTTCCCCTATGTTTAGCTCCCGCATTTGTTTCCCCCACTCACTTGATTGGGAGCTTGCGGTGCTCGAGCAATTGATCTTGAAGTCGTTGTAGTCATCTTCGGTGATCGAAGGATTTTTCTCCTTGATCTTCTCATAACTCTCACCTTTCTCGATCATTCTCTTCACATTGCTTTTCCAAGTAGACAGGGCCTTGCTCATCTTCGTGAGGGCAGCATTGTTCACTTTATTCCCTTTGAGGCTTGTGTTTTCGAATTCAGCGGGGAACTTGTATCGTTCGTGCAGCTTCGTGAAGAGGAGGTGGCGCAAATTCCCTCGGTCAGGATGCCTCAGGTTCTCGGTGTTGATCGAGACGGTGCTCTGGACAATGCACCCGAGCTGAAGCGAGTACCCCTTGACTATTCGTTCGGGCGCCGTTGGATTCCCGTTGGAGTCCACTTCAGTAACTTCCTCCTTGAGGGTGCGGAGCACGATCGGGCGCCGGTCCTTCCGTTGCCTCTTCGGCTAGCTGCTATCTGTGCGTGCGCCGCCATCATCAGTGGTGGCATCCTCGGCGGCACCATCAGTGGTGGCATCAGTGTGGTCATCCTCGGTGGCACCATCCGTGGTCTCAGGATCGGTGGGGAAGGCGGCGGCCTCATACAAGTGAGGTTGTTCCTCCATCTCCTGGGACAGCTCCCAGAATGCCTTGCCGCCCGAACCCCCGGCCTCATCGTTGTGGGCCATGTTTCTCTCTAAATAGAAACAAAGTTTGGTCAAAAAGTTGGTTATTGTCAAGGAACAAGATCATGGTCTCATCATTTAGGGTTTGTCGACACCGAGGCATCCTAAAATCTAAGCTTTTATCATTGAGGGTTTTTCGACGCCAAGGCACCCTAAAAGCCTAACTTTTCATCATTTCGGTTTTTATCGACACCGAGGCACCCTAAAAGCCATGCATTAGTCACAAGTACGCCGGGGCACTTGATCCTACTTAATTAACTACTAAGATACCCGGGCCTATGCATTAGTCACAAGTACCCCATATGTCCTATTTTTAGCAAAGTCATGCTAAAATTCACGGAAAATTTCAGCATGACCTTTGCTGAAATAGGACATATGGAGTACCCGAATTTGCCAGAACGGAAGTTAATCAACATTCCGGCAAACTCAAGGGCCTCTCGGGGTACCTGCAAAATCATCACGACACGATGGTCGGAGACAAAACCCAGCAAACTAGCAAAATCATCACAAATTGTTTTCTGTTAAAGATGATCATCATCTTTACAAGTCTTTCTCAATGTGATCACAAGTAATTCAGAGGCATCACAAGTAATTCAGAGCATCACAAGGCATTAGTAGTTCAGTACATGAACAAGTTTTACAAACCCATATAAGAACAAGTGAATTCTAGTCCCATTGACACTCCTGGTTTTCTACAAACACCAAGTACTAGGGCACACAAAAGTTCTGAAATTTGTGTGCCTAACTGAATTAACTGAATTTTCAGTAACCGAATAAACTGAATTTTCAAAACTGCAAGAATACAATCGAGAAAAATCCAACAGCACTAGAACTGAGCTGATTGACAGTAGTTTTGTTCACTGTTATGAAGAGAAACTTCTTCTTGTAAGAAAGGACTTCGTGTGTGGTTTGGAATATTCAGAAATCAAGTTGAAATATAAAACCATATAGAGGTAGGTATGCTACAAGTCTACAACATATATACTAATTAATCAACTGCAATCAGGAGACAGTTTCTTCTTCTAAGTCTATCTCACGGTTCGCTGAATTAAGAAAAATACATCAAAATTAGAGACTTTAGGCAAAATACATCAAAATCAGGAGACAGTTTCTTCTTCTAATTATCCAGTTTCTTAAGGCAAATGGATTGCTAGGTCAGTACCGGGACTACTATAGCATAGTCATGCTGAGCAAGAAGGTATTTGTGGAGAAGTTCATATGCCCTCACAAGGAAGCTGCACCACACCTCGCTGAAGACTATGCAACCGCTTGCAAAGGGGAAATGCCGTCTAATTTTGGAATAGCCTCAGAAAATTGGCCTAACTGGATGTTGGCTATCTTTTATAGTGTCTCTGTTACATGCCAGTTTGGTCATTGCTAACTCTTGATGTAACTGATATTTTGATTCCTGAACCCCCGATATGCTGTTGTGGTTAATCCTAAGAGAAGATTTTGAACAATGAGAAGTCCATGGATATGTTGTGTTTCTGACTTCCGTTGAGGATCATGGAAATTGGATATGTGAGTGGTCGGTGGACCAACTTTTCACTAAAAATAACAGAAGAGTCCTTTGTTTTCCACTAAAATTATCAGTGTCATCTGGTTTCATGGCAATATTTATCTAGCATGTTCCGTATTGATTTCATTGTATTTTCTGTTCCATCATATTTCAATTAGTACTAAGGTTCTTTTTTTAGGGAACTCAGTTAGTACTTAGTTTACAGAAACGGTTCGATGTCTATCATATACAACCATTTTCCCTGTTATAAAAGACATGAAAGATCACAACAATATTGATCTGAAAAGAACAGAAAAAAAAGAGAAATAGTATGTATGCAGTGAAAAATATATATTTATTCATGAATTAGTAAAAGTTATACCTGGGTGATGAAGTGCCCACCAGTGTGGTGATTCTACCTTGCTTTCTCAGCCGTGGGTGATGAAGTGCCTCTGTTCTGTTGTGTCTGCAGTGGTATGGAGATGAATGAATTGGTATTAGGTTCAAATATGATCGATGGATACTCTAACTGTCCCAGAAATATTGAGTTTACTTGATCAAAATTGGAGGTTAAGATAGCTTGAATTTTTCGCTGGGATTAGACTTACGTTTTATTCAAAAATTCCAGCTAACTCTCTCTCAAACAAAAGAAAAATGAATCTAATTAGTTTGTTGTAAATTTTCTGCTGCACTTGTGCACATAAGTTATTCACCTGGTCTGTTACTGAGGAGTATCTCCATTTCATTTAACCGTCACAACCACAAATGCCAAATTTTCAACTCCTAGCAAGAAGAAAAGGAAGTTCACTTGGTTAAATGGAACCATGGTTCGCCTACCTTGAAATTGATGTACCAGGAGGCTAGGAGGATGCCTTTAGATGTTTCGTTTTGGTGAGCCACCAATAAAAGCTTGCTGATGGGATGCAAAGACTAAGGTAAAGAATTGTCAACTGTTTAAGTGAGGTAGAAGGTTATGCCTACTGTACTTCCAGCTTAAATATAATGCCTATTTCATCAAAAAGAAAAATGTAATGCCTAAGATCCACTATCCTGAACCATCTTAGAACAATTACTGCTGTCGATATTTTTTAGTTTCAAACTTCAAAATGATAGCTATACTGTTCTGAATTGCGTGACAATGACACGTCCCGATCAGAAGGAGATGGAGGACAAGCCGTGGTGGAGGGGAGGACTGGGGAACTGGCAATCATCATCACAAGCCAAGGCTGCGAGCCTTTTGGCCACCCTATTGTGCTGTGTGGCTTTGTCAGTGACTCATCAGCGCCCTATGCAGCATTGCTTGCTACCTTCCAACTGTTCCAGGTATCTCTGATACAATACATAATTAGTTTCCAACAAACAAATAAAGCTAAGTATCTCTGGTAGGACACAATCCCAAAAGTTCAAATGATTTCTTGAGTAGTACGTACTAGTTACAATGCCCACATTGTAGTTTTTAATTTGCAACAGTGTACTTTGCAGTAGTTTATGCTTGGCTATTCCTTTTGGATGTGCAGATAGGAGTATAGGACGGTCATCTAACCATCTTCACCACAACAAAAAGCTTTGGATGATTTCTACTCCATTGGCCGGCCATGTGTAAGCTCAAAGAAAAGCAATCATTTTCCATGGGAGTGGTACATCAAAGAACCATGGGAGTGGTACATCACAGAGCCTTTGTTTTGAAGCCAAGGCATGGCGAGATGCAGCGTGGAGCAGAAGTTGGCAGAGGCATGGATATCGAGCAATGTGTGCGAGGTAGGTGAAATCATGCATGACCCTAATTTATAACACCAGATTGGAATGAATATTTTGCACAGGAGAGGGTATGGTCAAGTAGTGTGTACTTTGAGTGGAATCAAATCTGCCACCAAGTCAGTGCCACCCTAGCACACCATTCATCAGCACAGCGCCGTACGCTCACCCCTGCCCCCACACACAATAGTTTGTTCACTCAATGTGGTGTAGCAATGCCATATGATGCTTCCCAGTCCCAGCAACACTTGTCAAGATCAATCAATGGTGGAAGCATTCTTGATCTTTTGGTCACACAGCTAGTAGTAGAACAGAGCTTCTGATCCATTCACATGAATGAAGAAGAGATGAACATGGTCGTACCTTGGGGGTGTGGACGGGGCGGGGTC
>NC_041382.1:157777685-157785545 GCF_002162155.2 Triticum dicoccoides | reverse complement strand
TGCCAGAATGACATGTTCTCGTCGAAGCATGCGTCGGTCATTTTGTGTTTTACCTTCATCTCCAGGGCCATGAGCGTTACTTTCAGGCGGGTATCCTCGGGCCTGCATCCTTCATACAATGGAGTAACCGCGTCTAACTCAAGTTGATCCATCTTGGCTTTCTCTCGGGCGGCAGCTCTTGCGTTATCCGTCTGCTTGAGAAGCAGCTCTTGAATATGAGGGTCCTGCACCCAGCCCATCGATGGTCCAGCGTCGTCTGCTCCGCCGGCATCATCATCTTCATGATCATGCCCGTCGCCTGCTCCGGCATCTTCCTCATCATCATGTCCTGCATCTTCTACATGATGACTGTGTACAGCATCACAGTCGTGATCATCTCCTGGGGATTCTTCGTCTTCTCGCCCGCCCGAGCCGCGGTGGTTGTCTTGCTGCCCTTCCTCATTTCTTGCCCGGCCCGCATGGACGACTTTGTAGTCATCTTCCTCACCTTGCCACCGATAGCCATCCATGAAACCACGCAACAGCAGGTGGTCCCGCACCTGCCCGGAATCCGGGTCCGCAATAAGGCTCTTCAGCTTGCATCTTCGACACGGACATCTTATATCCGTCTCGTTCTTTTGAAGCATCTCGGCCTTCGCGGACCTCAAAAACCTATTCACGATGCCTTCGGTCATCGTGCGGACCATGGTCGCCTGCGGGGTAGAGCAAAACGATATTTTAGAACCAAACAAAAATTTGGCATGACTTTCCCTAAAAATAGGACCAAAAAGAATGCTTAATGCCAAAATTCTCGCCGAAACGGAAATGAATCAACATTCCGGCAAAATATTGGCAACTATCGCATATCAAATACCGGTACACCTCCAAACACAAACACATATGCAACACCACAAACATATGCAACACCACGAACATACATAGATCTAGCTAGGCCGTAAAAAGTGCATGTGCACATTGTTGTAAGGAGAACAACCTAAATATAGCTTCCCCCCTTACTTACCTATTAAAACAAGGTAATTTAACCACTTAATTTGAATGAATCTATGGTGGAAATGAGGTGAAAAAGAGGAGGCACCCGAGACAAGGAGGAGGTGGAGAGAATGAAGTGGGGAGAAAGTGAGTGTGTGGGTAGGAGAGGCTGTCCCAAATATCTTGTTGCTGCCCACTTACTAATGGCGCACCCCTTGCATGGTGCGCCATTAGTAGTTACAACTACTAATGGCGCACTTAAGCAGGATGCGCCATTAGTATGTTTGGATAGGCGCACTAGTTCAAAAAAAATTCTATACTAATGGCGCACCCACTGCCTGGTGCGCCATTAATAGTTACAACTACTAATGGCGCACTTGGGCAGGATGCGCCATTAGTATGTTTGGATAGGCGCACTAGTTCAAAAAAAAAATTCTATACTAATGGCGCACCTACTGCCTGGTGCGCCATTAGTAGTTACAACTACTAATGGCGCACTTTTCCCGGATGCGCCATTAGTATGTTTGGACAGGCGCACTAGTTAAAAAAAAATTTGATACTAATGGCGCACCCGTAGCATGGTGCGCCATTAGTAGTTTAAACTCTAATGGCGCATCAGACTGTGGTGCGCCATTAGTATATACTAATGGCGCACCATCTTTCTGGTGCGCCATTAGTGTCAATCCCATCTATAGCCCTTTTCCTAGTAGTGGTTGATATACCACGAGATCGTAATGGCTAAACCCTAAAAGTCTAGCCTGGCTATGATTATTAGGATCCATCTATGGACCTAGGCATTCGGTTTATATAGACACGGGAGGGATATAGGGTTACACAAGGTCGGTTACAAAGAAAGGAATCTTCATAGTTTGATCGCCAAGCTTGCCTTCCACGCCAAGGAGAGCCCTATCCGGACACGGGTAGAGTCTTCGGTCTTCGTATCTTCACGGCCCAAAAGTCTGGCCCATATCCAATAGGTCAGACGCCCGAGGACCCCTTAGTCCAGGACTCCCTCACCCATCAACATGGAGTTTCTTCATGCTCTTTACACCAATATGACCTAAACGGCAGTGCCACAAATAAGTTGCACTATCATTATTAACTTTGCATCTTTTGGCTTCAATATTATGAATATGTGTATCACTAAAATCGAGATTCAACAAAGATAGACCACTCCTCGAGGGTGCCTGGCCATAAAAGATATTACTCATATAAATAGAACAACTATTATTTTATGATTTAAATGAATAACCGTCTCGCATCAAACAAGATCCAGATATAATGTTCATGCTCAACGCAGGCACCAAATAACAATTATTTAGATCTAAAACTAATCCCGACGGTAGATATAGAGGTAGCGTACCGACGGCGATCACATTGACTTTGGAACCATTTCCCACGCGCATCGTCACCTCGTCCTTAGCCAATCATCATTTAATCCGTAGCCCCTGTTTCGAGTTGCAAATATGAGCAACAGAACCAATATCAAATATCTAGGCGCTACTACGAGCATTAGTAAGGTACACATCAATAACATGTATATCAAATATACCTTTCACTTGGCCATCCTTCTTATCCGCCAAATACTTGGGGCAGTTCCGCTTCCAGTGAACAGTCCCTTTGCAGTAGAAGCACTCAGTTTCACGCTTAGGTCCGGACTTGGGCTTCTTCCCGGGAGCAGCAACTTGCTTGCTATTCTTGTAGAAGTTCCCCTTCTTCCCTTTTCCCTTTTTCTTGAAACTATTGGTCTTGTTAACCATCAATGCTTGATGCTCTTTCTTGATTTCTACCTCCGCGGCTTTTAGCATCGCGAAGAGCTCGGGAATTGTCTTTTCCATCCCTTGCATATTATAGTTCATCACGAAGTCTTTATAGCTTGGTGGCAGTGATTGAAGAACTCTGTCAATAACACTATCATCAGGAAGATTAACTCCCAGCTGAGTCAAGTGGTTATGGTACCCAGACATTCTGAGTATGTGTTCACTGACAGAACTATTCTCCTCCATTTTGTAGCTATAGAACTTGTTGGGGACTTCATATCTCTCAACTCAGGCATTTATTTGAAATATTAACTTCAACTCCTGGAACATCTCATATGCTCCATGACGTGGAAAACGTCTTTGAAGTTCTGATTCTAAGACGTAAAGCATGGCACACTGAACTATCGAGTTGTCATCAGCTTTGCTCTACCAGACATTCATAACGTCCGAAGTTGCTCCTGCAGCAGGTATTGCACCTAGCGGTGCTTTCAGGACGTAATTCTTCTATGCAGCAATGAGGATAATCTTCAAGTTACGGACCCAGTCCGTGTAGTTGCTACCATCATCTTTCAACTTAGCTTTCTCTAGGAACGCATTAAAATTCAAGGGAACGGTAGCACGGGCCATTGATCTACAACAACATAGATGTGCAAAAACTATCAGGTACTAAGTTCATGATAAATTAAAGTTTAATTAAACATATTACTAAAGAACTCCCACATAGATAGACATCCCTCTAGTCAAAAATGATCACGTGATCCATATCAACTAAACCATGTCCGATCATCACGTGAGATGGAGTAGTTTTCAATGGTGAACATCACTATGTTAATCATATCTATTATATGATTCACGTTCGACCTTTCGGTCAAAGTGTTCCGAGGCCATATCTGCATATGCTAGGCTCGTTAAGTTTAACCCGAGTATTATGCACGTGCAAAACTGGCTTGCACCCGTTGTATAGGAACTAGAGCTTTTCACACCCGATCATCACGTGGTGTCTCGGCACAAGGAACTGTAGCAACGGTGCATACTCAGGGAGAACACTTATACCTTGAAATTTAGTGAGGGATCATCTTATAATGCTACCGCCGTACTAAGCAAAATAAGATTCATAAAAGATAAACATCACATTCAATCAAAATATGTGACATGATATGGCGATCATCATCTTGTGCCTTTGATCTCCATCTCCAAAGCACCGTCATGATCTCCATCGTCACCATCTTGACACCTTGATCTCCATCGTAGCATCATTGTCGTCTCTCCAACTATTGCTTCTATGACTATCGCTACCGCTTAGTGATAAAGTAAAGCAATTACATGGCGATTGCATTTCATACAATAACACGACAACCATAAGGCTCCTGCCAGTTGCCGATAACTTTTATAAAACCTGATCATCTCATACAACAATTTATATCTCATCACGTCTTGACCATATCACATCACAACATACCCTGCAAAAAACAAGTTAAACGTCCTCTACTTAATTTGTTGTTGCAAGTTTTACGTGGCTGCTACGGGCTTCTAGAAAGAACCGTTCTTACCTACGCATCGAACCCACAACGATTTTTCATCAAGTGTGTTGTTTTAACCTTCAACAAGGACCGGCCGTAGTCAAACTCGATTCAACTAAAGTTGGAGAAACAGACACCCGCCAGCCACCTGTGTGCAAAGCACATCGGTAGAACTAGTCTCATGAACATGTCCATGCAATGCCGGTCCGGGCCGCTTCACCCAACAATACCGCCGAATCAAAGTAAGACATTGGTGGTTAACCGTATGACTATTATCGCCCGCAACTCTTTGTGTTCTACTCGTGCATATCATCTACACATAGACCTAGCTCGGATGCCACTGTTGGGGAACGTAGCATGCAATTTCAAAAAAAATCTTACGATCATGCAAGATCTATCTAGGAGATGCATAGCAACGAGAGGGGGAGAGTGTGTCCACGTACCCTCGTAGACCGAAAGCGGAAGCGTTATGTCAATGCAGTTGATGTAGTTGAACGTCTTCACGTTCCGACCGATCCAAGTACCGAACGTACGGCACCTCCGTGTTCAGTGCATGTTCAGCTCGATGACGTCCCTTGAGCTCTTGATCCAGTAGAGGGTCGAGGGAGAGTTCCGACAGCACGACGGCATGGTGACGGTGATGGTGATGTGATCCGCGCAGGGCTTCGCCCAAGCACTACGACAATATGATCGGAGGATTAAACTGTGGAGGGGGCACCGCACACGGCTAAGAGAAATCTTGGTGTGCCTTTGGGGTGCCCCTGCCTACGTATGTAAAGGAGGGGGAGAGAGGCCGACGGCCAGGAGGGGCGCGCCATGGGGGGAGTCCTACTTGGACTCCTAGTCCAAGTAGGATTCGCCCCCCCCTTCCATTCTCCACCAGTGGGAGTGTGTCCTACTTGGAAGGAGATGGAGAGGGAAAGGGAAGGGGGGCGCCGCCCCCTCCTCCTTGTCCTATTCGGACTCCCTAGGAGGGGCGTACGTGATTACACCCCGTGGGCTTCCCTCTCTCTCCTTTAGGCCATGTTGGCCCAACACTTCCCCGGGGGGTTCCGGTAACCCCTCGGTACTTCGGAAAAATACCCGAATCACTCGGAACCATTCCGATGTACGAATATAACCTTCCAATATATGAATCCTTACCTCTCGACCATTTTGAGACTCCTTGTCATGCCCATGATATCATCCGGGACTCTGAACAAACTTTTGTCACCAAAACACATAACTCATAATACAAATCGTCATTGAACGTTAAGCGTGCAGACCCTACGGGTTCGAGAACTATGTAAACATGACCGAGACACAACTCCGGTCAATAAACAATAGAGGAACATGTATGCTCATATTGGTTCCTACATATTATACAAAGATCTTTATCGGTCCAACCGCATAACAACATACATTATTCCCTTTGTCATCGGTATGTTACTTGCCCGAGATTCGATCTTTGGTATCATCATACCTAGTTCAATCTCATTACCGGCAAGTATCTTTACTCGTTCCATAATGCATCATCCCGCAACTAACTCATTAGTCACATTTCTTGCAAGGCTTATAGTGATGTGCATTACCGAGAGGGCCCAGAGATACCTCTCTGATACACGGAGTGATAATTCCTAATCTTGATCTATGCCAACTCAACAAACACCTTCGGAGACACCCGTAGAGCATCTTTATAATCACCCAGTTACGTTGTGATGTTTGATAGCACAGAAAGTGTTCCTTCGGTATTCAGGAGTTGCAGAATCTCATAGTCAGAGGAATATGTATAAGTCATTAAGAAAGCAATGGCAATAAAACTAAATGATCATAATGCTAAGCTAACGGATGGGTCTTTTCCATCACATCATTCTCTAATGATGTGATCTCGTTCATCAAATGACAACTCATGTCTATGGTTAGGAAACTTAACCATCTTTGATTAACGATCTAGTCAAGTAGAGGCATACTAGGGACACTCTGTTTTGTCTATATATTCACACATGTACTAAGTTTCCGGTTAATACACTTCTAGCATGAATAATAAACATTTATCATGATATAAGGAAATATAAATAACAAGTTTATCATTGCCTCTAGGGCATATTTTGTTCAGTGTCGAGGAAGTAGATGAGTTCCGTCAACAAGACGGCGTGGTGACGGTGATGGTGAAGTTATTCTCGCAAGGCTTTGCCTAAGCACTGCAAAACTATGACCGGGGGTGTAAATGGTGGAGAGGAGCGCCGCACAATGCTAACAAATGATGTTGTCTCTTCTAGGCGCCCCCTCCTCATATATATAGGTGGGAGGGAGAGGGGAGAGGCCAAGGGGCGCCCAAAGTGGGGCCAAATCCCACTTGGGCTCCTGCCCTGGTTCGCCCCCCTTCCTTGTATAGGCGCCAGGCGAAGGAAGGGGGAGGTGGCGCCCCCCTTAATTTTTTTTCTCCCTTGAGGAGGGGAGGAAGGAGGGACTTGCCCTCCCCCTTTCCTTTCCCTAGGGTTGAATGGTCTGTCCCTCCCTTGGACCATTCAGCCCATATCTTTGCTGGGGGTGCGCGGAACCCCTTCCGGTTACCCTATATGTACCCGGTACGTGCCCGAAATCCCTTCCAGTGACCCTATATGTACCCGGTACCCTCCGGAACACTTTCAGAGTCCGAATACGATCGTCCTATATATCAATATTTACCTCTCGACCATTTCGAGACTCCTCTTCATTTCTGTGATCTCACCAGGGAGTCCGAACAACATTCGATCACCAAATCACATAACTCATAAAATACTAAATCGTCATCGAACGTTAAGCGTGCGGACCCTACAGGTTCGAGAACCATGTAGACATGACCGAGACACCTCTCCGGTCAATAACCAATAGCGGAACCTGGATGCTCATATTGGCTCCTAAATATTCTACGAAGATCTTAATCAGTCGAACCATTATGACAACATACGTTATTCCCTTTGTCCATCGGTATGTTACTTGCCCGAGATTCGATCGTCGGAATCTTCATACCTAGTGTAACATCCCAAATTTGCAATTTGGAATGTTATACACTAGATCATCATGCATATCATATTTTCTTGCATTTTGCCCGATCCTAGAAATTTCACGCAACTCAAGGACCTTCGGAGAGAGTTGGAGATTTCGTTATTTTCATATTTGAGAGTTTTCTCAAATTTTGAAAAGAGGATCATTTGATTTATTTATTTTATCTTCAATTATTTTTCCGATATCAAAAATAAAAGAGAGGGAATAATATGACTTTCCCAAATTTAGGAAAAAAATGAAGATTTAATAAATAGATCAATTTTGGTTTTGCCAGAGTTTTGTTTGCGTTTTATTTGGATAGGGAAAAATGCGTGTTTTCAAAAATTGCATTTTAGGTCCGGAGTAAAGTTCATTTTGTTCGGCTCATTTTTAGGAGTCGGGGAAAATTTACTTTAGAATTTTTGGAGTCCGTTTAGATTTTCTTTTCTTTTGTTTTTCTGCGCGCGTAACCATTTAAAGAAAAAAAACTCCCGCAAGCCAGCCGGGCCAAATGCCCAGCCAGCCGCCGCCCCAGCCCCAGCCTCCCTGCGCGCCAGCGCCAGGCGCAGGCAGCGCCGCCGCCTCTTGCCTCTAGGCAGCGCCCC
>NC_041382.1:157770338-157777362 GCF_002162155.2 Triticum dicoccoides | reverse complement strand
ATAAATACCCCAACACCCCCCCCCTAAACCCATCAAATCAAACCCCAAGCCCCAAGCCGCGCCCCACACCCGCGCCGCCGCACCTTGCCCACGCCGCCGCCCTACGCCACTCCGCCGGAGCCCCTCGCCGGAGACCTCGCCAGAGGTTGCCCCGCGTCTCTTTTCCTTGGATCGTTTTCTTCTAATCGTTCCGGTTCTTTTCTTCTCTTCCAAATTCGTTTTCTTCCCGGTTCTTCTCTAAACCGTTTCGGTTTTCTAGATCGGTTTTTCATTTCGGTTTTCTTCTCCGAAACCCTAGATCGGATTCGTTTTCTTTTCCTATTTAGTTGCCTTTGGACCGTTCGTCCTAACGAACGTGATCACCGGATTCTTCTAGGTTAATGAACGTCCGTTCGTTTAACCGTTCTTCTTTTTCTTTTCGTCGGATTTATTCCGCGATCGCGATCTCACATCCGATCTTCGTTCTAATTTATCTTCTCGCTCGTTTACCGGAATCAGGTGATTCAAGCGCCTGGAGTTTCATTTTGAAACCGCCATTCCGTCTAATCAACTTAAACAAGTTTTTGCCCCGGTAAAATTTGACCTAGATTCAACTTGCTAGAACCGAGTTGTTTTCTTCCGCCGTTTGTTTTCCGTTTCTTTGTTCGGTTTGTTCTTTCTTTGCAACCGGAGTTCTTAAATTGAACTTTCTGGTTCATTCTCTTGTTCGAGTTTTACCTGTGCATTAGATGAGTACTTATTGTGTGCTTGTTGTTTGTCTGCGATAGATTACCCGGATTGCGCCGCTTGTTACTTCGACACCCTAGGACTTGCAGATCATCAGCAAGGTAAGTAACACTTTGATCATACCTTTTCTACAACCCATGTTCTATTGCATTAGATCAATCCTCTCACATTGCATGATTAGGATCTAATTAATTTGTGGGATGGGAAGTAGATGAGGTAGTACCTATTACCTGTATTATTATGAAACCTTTGGGAGTTACGTCTACGTTTGCTTATTATGCCATGCTATGCTGTAGACGTGGATTGGGTGAGTGATATCCATGACAGATGTGAGTTGATAATTTTAATGGTTCATCTAAGGTGGCAACTTAAACACACATCTGGGCAGACTGAGGCACCTGATGTCTATCAGGACTTGACTATTTTTTTTCGGACCGCCACCCAGGCTCAAAGGGATCATAAGATCTTTCATGCTAGAAACTTCCGTGTGCAGCCACAAGCCATTATGGGCTCTGGCATAGTTGACTAAGTCGTGCGAACTCTTACAGTGGTAGACTAGCAGATGTAGGGGGTGTAGGTGTACCGGTCTACCCGATCGTAAGGTGCTAGTTCTTCTGAAAGACTATGTCTCGGTCATCCGTTTCTCAAACACCTTGTAGTGCGAGAAACCAAACGGAGGCGATCGAGTCTTGTGGGGAAAAGTGCGCAAACCTCTGCAGAGTGTACAAACTAATCATGATTAGTCGTGTCCCCGGTTATGGACAACTTGAGTATCTAGTACTTGAATATCATGTGAATCTCAACATGTTACTTCTAATTAATGTTGTTGGGTTTTAATTGTTCACTTAATTGGGATTGAGAATGCTGTCAACCATTCTCAATGTTTCACAACCACCATGATAGTTAAATAAATTATTTCCTTTGCAGTAGGGAAAAACTGGCTTTACACAAAACTGTAACCATAGAGCTTTCCACCAGCCATATATGCATATAGTATAGCTGTTTCATTCCATTACTCTCTATGTGTTACATTGCCAGCATATTCCTTGTGTTGACCCGTTTTCGGGCTGCAACTTTCATGTTGCAGACTTTTCAGACGACGAGTAAGGTGCTTTTAGGTTGTAGTTCTATACTCAGTGATGTCGTTGGAGTTGATGGACCCATTTATCTTCCAAGTCTTCCGCTGTTATCGACACTAGATGACCTTAAGCCATATTTATTGTAATAAGTTCTCTTTGAGACAACGATGTAATAAGTGTGTGATTGCCACTCTTCTATAAATCATTTGATGTATGGTGTGGTGTCAGCATTACTGATCCAGGGATGACACCTGAGCACAGAGCACTTGATCCATTCGGGTCGGGTCGCGACAGAGAATGGTATCAGAGCACACGCTGACTGTAGGACACGACCACTAAGTTAAAACCATAGACCAGTATTCTCTTCTCATTTTCTAACTCCTCATCTTTTCTACTCTTTTAGGATGACGCACGCGAAGATTAAGTACGCTCAACCGGATGAAGGCACACCATTTGGATTTCACCTGAAGGAAGTCACCAAGTACCTGAACATAGGACTACCAAGCTTCACGGGAACCTTCAACGCCACGCTGCCTGAAGAGGAGCGCTGGAAGATTCAAGCTCACGTTCCGGGAAGAACATTCGCGCCAATCACCAAGCCTATAGATAGTGTTTTCAATGCACCAACCTGGAGTCTGGAAAAGAGCATGGCAGCTCATATCACCATAGTACGCATTGGAGAAGTTTATCAAGAAGACCTCAAGGACACTATCTACCAGATTTGCGGACGCCGAGATGAACAATGGGAGTTAGTCAGCACCAAGAAGGATAGATCCATTGCATCTTTCATCCAGGAGTTAAACCAGCACATTCGCCGCCACGAGAACCAGATGTGCAATGATATGATAGAATTGAAGAATGCGAAGGCAAGGATCATCGAGCTAGAAGGAGAACTGAAGTCTACACGCAAGGACTACATGGACGAGATCGTAGCTCTAGCGAGACACAATGGCGATCTTAAGCAGGAGATTGAAGAACTCAAGAGGAAGTTAGCATCCAAGGAGGAGGACGAGTACGTCGCATGTCCGGACAACTACATCATCATCGACGACACTGATTCGGATCCAAGTGAACCCGACTTTGAAGACGAAGCTGGAGCAGATATCATGGAGTCTTCCACCGGTTCAAATTTCTAGATGACCACCAGATAGTAGTAGTATTCCCCCATGTAAACATTAGTTCGAGCACTTTTGCGATAGTTTTAGATCGTTTGTAAGCCCTTGTTTGATTGATTGAAGTGAAATTGTGTGCTTTTGCCTCATGTGCATATGGGTAGTGTTTTTCCTTTAGACCCCACTCTATTCTCAATTCTCGTCTTTTCTAAACCCTCAGATGCCTCCGAGTCGTGACAATGGATTTCCACCGGAGCTCACTTAGTTGATCCAACAGCAGAATCAATTGATGCAGATGTTAGTCCAAAACCAGCAGAACAACAACAACCCACCACCACCACCACCTGTTGACCACTTAGCCCGTTTCCTTAGGCTGAATCCACCGGTGTTTTCTAGTAGCACCGAGCCAATAGTAGCAGACGATTGGCTCTGCAAGATAGGAAGGGAGTTGACCACTGCAGGATGTACGGATGGTGAGAAAGTGAAGTTTGCCGCACATCAGCTTGACGGACCCGCGGCAGCATGGTGGGAGAATTTCACAGCCACTTACCCAGTTGACACTGTCACATGGGATCTGTTCCAGCAAGCTTTCCGCACTGCCCATGTTTCAGCAGGAGCTATGGCCATAAAGAAGCGTGAGTTTCGCAACTTACGCCAAGGAGGAAGGACAGTTGGCCAGTACATTGACGACTTTAGCAAGTTAGCACGTTATGCCCCAGATGACGTTGCGATGGATGCAGCTAAGCAGGAGAAGTTTCTGGAAGGATTGAATGATGAACTAAGCATGCAGTTGATGGTAGCAAGTTTCAACAACTACCAGGAGTTCGTAGATCGTGCCATCATGATTGAAGGGAAGCAACAGCAGATTGAAAACCGTAAGAGGAAGTATGGACAGGGGAAGTATAACTCTGGAGCCCAGTAGAAGCCCCATTTTACCCCTAAACCGGGATTTCAGTTTCAGCACACCCATGGAGGAGGTAGCTCGCACAACCATAATGGCCACAAGAATGGTAATGGGAATGGAGGAAGCAGCGGGCAGAACCAGACCACCCCATCGACCCGAGCCAAGAAGGACCTGAGCCACATCACTTGCTATAAGTGTTCGAAGCCAGGGCATTATGCAAATGAATGTCCTGAAGGCCAGAATGGAAATGGCAATGGAAGCTCTGGGAAGAAACCGAACCCTTTCAATAGGGGACAGGTGAACCACGTTAATGTGGAGGAGGTTGAAGATCAGCCCGATGCAGTAATAGGTAAGTTTTTGGTTAAGTCATTTACTGCACTCATTCTTTTTGATACTGGTGCATCGCATTCATACATATCAAGGGGATTTGTGGAAAAGTATAGCCTGCCCACTAGGATTCTTAAAACACCTATGCTAGTAAGCTCACCAGGAGCAGAGTACATGGCCAGACAAGGATGTTTCCAAGTGCCATTAGGTATAGGAAGGCATGTTTTCCCAACGGACTTAATTATTCTGGAATCCTAAGGTCTGGATGTGATTCTTGGTATGGATTGGCTGTCGATGTATGGAGGAAACATCGATTGCGCTAGTAAGACAATTTTGCTTACCACACCAGAAGGAAGAAGGATCAAGTATGTATCCCGACATGTGCCAAACAGGACACAAGTAAATTCCTTATCAGGAGTTGTGCAGGAGGAAGTACCAGTGGTAAAGGATTTTCCTAATGTATTTCCTGAGGAATTGCCAGGCATGCCACCGGATAGAGACATTGAGTTTTTGATTGAGTTATTGCCAGGCACTGGGCCAATATCAAAGAGACCATATAGGATGCCAGCAAAGGATTTGGTGGAAATTAAGAACCAGATTAAGGAGCTATGTTTGGAAATAGTTCCGAGAGGCTATGTAGCAACATTGGAGATTCAGTCAACATTGATGGATAAGATCAGAGAAGCTCAGAAATCCGACAAGGAGATTGCTGCTATAAAAGAGAAATTGAGCAAAGGAAAAGCAAAGGGATTTCGTGAGGATGAGCACGACACCCTATGGTTTGAAGACCGTGTTTATGTGCCAAATGACCGGGAGATCAGGAAGTTGATTTTGCAAGAGGCACATGATTCACCGTATTCGATTCACCCAGGGAATACCAAGATGTATTTGGATTTAAAGGAAACATTCTGGTGGACCGGAATGAAGAAGGATATTGCAGCATATGTAGCAGTTTGTGACGTATGTCAGAGAGTAAAGGCAGAGCATCAGAAGCCAGCAGGATTGTTACAACCATTGCCGATACCCGAATGGAAGTGGGATAAGATAGGCATGGATTTTATCACAGGACTACCCAGGACGAAAGCAGGCTATGACTCGATATGGGTAGTAGTTGATCGTTTGACGAAGGTAGCACATTTTATTCCAGTTAAGACCACTTACACCAGTGCTAAGTTGGCAAAGATATACATGACTAGAATCATTTTTTTGCATGGAGTTCCGAGGAGTATCGTATCAGATAGAGGAACCCAATTTATGTCAAAGTTTTGGAATCAGTTGCATGAAACTTTAGGAACCAGACTAGAGTTCAGCATAGCTTTTCATCCGCAGACAGATGGACAGACCGAGAGAGTCAATCAGATTTTGGAAGATATGCCGAGAGCTTGTGCACTAGATTATGGATCTAGTTGGGACGATAACTTGCCGTATGCGGAGTTTCCTTATAACAACAGCTACCAAACCAGTTTGAAGATGGCACCTTTCGAAACTTTATACGGAAGGAGGTGCAGGACACCGTTGTCATGGGATGAAGTTGGAGACCGTCAATTCTTTGGACCAGATTTGATTAAGGAGTCTGAACGGAAAGTTAAGTTGATTCGCGATAGGCTCAAGGTAGCCCAGTCCAGGCAGAAGAGCTACGCAGATTCTAAACGCAAGGAGACAGTTTACAAAACTGGAGACAGAGTTTATCTCCGAGTATCCCCACTTCGAGGAGTTAAGCGCTTTGGAGTTAAGGGAAAATTAGCACCGCGTTTCGCTGGACTGTACAAGATCTTGCAACGTATGGGAGAAGTTGCTTATAAGTTGGAATTACCAGAGGGACTATCAGGAGTTCATGATGTATTCCATGTTTCTCAACTGAAGAAATGTCATGCCGAGATGGCGGAGGTACCGCTAAGAGATACCGTACCACTCGAAGCGATTCAGTTGAAGGACGACTTAACATATGAGGAGAAGCCAGTCAAGATTCTCGATTATGCCAGCAGAGTTACCCGCAGCAAGGTTATCAAGTTTTGCAAAGTTTAGTGGAACCACCACTCAGAGGATGAAGCCACCTGGGAAAGAGAAGAAGATTTGCTCAAGGACCACCCTCACCTATTTTCTAGCCAACCCGAATCTCGAGGGCGAGATTCATCTTAAGGGGGGTAGGTTTGTAACATCCCAAATTTGCAATTTGGAATGTTATACACTAGATCATCATGCATATCATATTTTCTTGCATTTTGCCCGATCCTAGAAATTTCACGCAACTCAAGGACCTTCGGAGAGAGTTGGAGATTTTGTTATTTTCATATTTGAGAGTTTTCTCAAATTTTGAAAAGAGGATCATTTGATTTATTTATTTTATCTTCAATTATTTTTCCGATATCAAAAATAAAAGAGAGGGAATAATATGACTTTCCCAAATTTAGGAAAAAAATGAAGATTTAATAAATAGATCAATTTTGGTTTTGTCGGAGTTTTGTTTACGTTTTATTTGGATAGGGAAAAATGCGTGTTTTCAAAAATTGCATTTTAGGTCCGGAGTAAAGTTAATTTTGTTTGGTTCATTTTTAGGAGTCGGGGAAAATTTACTTTAGAATTTTTGGAGTCCGTTTAGATTTTCTTTTCTTTTGTTTTTCTGCGCGCGTAACCGTTTAAAAAAAACTCCCGCAGGCCAGCCGGGCCAAAGGCCCAGCCCGCCGCCGCCCCAGCCCCAGCCTCCCTGCGCGCCAGCGCCAGGCGCAGGCAGCGCCGCCGCCTCTTGCCTCTAGGCCGAGTCCTAGTAGGACTCTAGGCCGGTAGCCCCCCCCTCTTTCCTTTGTTTCGTTTTCCTTTTCCTACTCTATTTCTTGTCCCCTACCCCAAGAAACCCCCTCCCCTCCCCAATATAAATA
>NC_041382.1:157743709-157769906 GCF_002162155.2 Triticum dicoccoides | reverse complement strand
CCCCCCCTCTAAACCCATCAAATCAAACCCCAAGCCCCAAGCCGCGCCCCACACCCGCGCCGCCGCACCTTGCCCACGCCGCCGCCGTACGCCACTCCGCCGGAGCCCCTCGCTGGAGACCTCGCCGGAGGTTGCCCCGCGTCTCTTTTCCTCGGATCGTTTTCTTCTAATCGTTCCAATTCTTTTCTTCTCTTTCGAATTCGTTTTCTTTCCGGTTCTTCTCTAAACCGTTCCGGTTTTCTAGATCGGTTTTTCGTTTCGGTTTTCTTCTCCGAAACCCTAGATCGGATTCGTTTTCTTTTCTGATTTAGTTGCCTTTGGACCGTTCCCCGGACCGTTCGTCCTAACGAACGTGATCACCGGATTCTTCTAGGTTAACGAATGTCCGTTCATTTAACCGTTCTTCTTTTTCTTTTCGTCGGATTTATTCCGCGATCGCGATCTCAGATCCGATCTTCGTTCCAGTTTATCTTCTCGCTCGTTTATCGGAATCAGGTGATTCAAGCGCCTGGAGTTTCGTTTCGAAACCGCCGTTCCGTCTAATCAACTTAAATAAGTTTTTGCCCCGGTAAAATTTGACCTAGTTTCAACTTGCTAGAACCGAGTTGTTTTCTTCCGCCGTTTGTTTTCCGTTTCTTTGTTCGGTTTGTTCTTTCTTTGCAACCGGAGTTCTTAAATTGAACTTTCTGGTTCGTTCTCTTGTTCGAGTTTTACCTGTGCATTAGATGAGTACTTATTATGTGCTTGTTGTTTGTCTGCGATAGATTACCCGAATTGCGCCGCTTGTTACTTCGAAACCCTAGGACTCGCGGATCATCAGCAAGGCAAGTAACACTTTGATCATACCTTTTCTACAACCCATGTTTTATTGCATTAGATCAATCCTCTCACATTGCATGATTAGGATCTAATTAATTTGTGGGATGGGAAGTAGATGAGGTAGTACCTATTACCTGTATTATTATGAAACCTTTGGGAGTTACGTCTACGTTTGCTTATTATGCCATGCTATGCTAGTAGACGTGGATTGGGTGAGTGATATCCATGACAGATGTGAGTTGATAATTTTAATGGTTCATCTAAGGTGGCAACTTAAACACACATCTGGGCGGATTGAGGCACCTGATGTCTATCAGGACTTGCCTGTTTTTTTTTTCGGACCGCCACCCAGGCTCAAAGGGATCATAAGATCTTTCATGCTAGAAACTTCCGTGTGCAGCCACAAGCCATTATGGGCTCTGGCATAGTTGACTAAGTCATGCGAACTCTTACAGTGGTAGACTAGCAGATGTAGGGGATGTAGGTGTACCGGTCTACCCGATCGTAAGGTGCTAGCGCTTCTGAAAGACTATGTCTCGGTCATCCGTTTCTCAAACACCTTGTAGTGCGAGAAACCAAATGGAGGCGATCGAGTCTTGTGGGGAAAAGTGCGCAAACCTCTGCAGAGTGTACAAACTAATCATGATTAGCCGTGTCCCCGGTTATGGACAACTTGAGTATCTAGTACTTGAATATCATGTGAATCTCAACATGTTACTTCTAATTAATGTTGTTGGGTTTTAATTGTTCACTTAATTGGGATTGAGAATGCTGCCAACCATTCTCAATGTTTCACAACCACCATGATAGTTAAATAAATTATTTCCTTTGCAGTAGGGAAAAACTGGCTTTACGCAAAACTGTAACCATAGAGCTTTCCACCAGCCATATATGCATATAGTATAGCTGTTTCATTCCATTACTCTCTATGTGTTACATTGACAACATATTCCATGTGCTGACCCGTTTTCGGGCTGCAACTTTCATGTTGCAGACTTTTCAGACGACGAGTAAGGTGCTTTTAGGTCGTGGTTCTATACTCAGTGATGCCGTTGGAGTTGATGGACCCATTTATCTTCCAAGTCTTCCGCTGTTATCGACACTAGATGGCCTTAAGCCATATTTATTGTAATAAGTTCTCTTTGAGACAACGATGTAATAAGTGTGTGATTGCCACTCTGCTATAAATCCTTCGATGTACTGTGTGGTGTCAGCATTACTGATCCAGGGATGACACCTGAGCACAGAGCACTTGATCCATTCGGGTCGGGTCGCGACACCTAGTTCAATGTTGTTACCGACATGTTTTTTTACTCGTTCCGTAATACATCATCCTGCGACAAACTCATTAGTCACTTTGCTTTCAAGGCTTCTTATGATGTGCATTACCGAGAGGGCTCGGAGATACCTCTCCGGTACTCGGAGTGACAAATCCTCATCTCGATATATGCGATTCCAACAAACGCATTCGAATATACTTGCAGAGCATCTTTATAATGACCTAGTTACGTTGTGACGTTTGATAGCATAATATGTATTACTGTGGTATCCGGGAGTTGCATAATCTCATAGTCGAAGGAATATGTAATTGACATGAAGAAAGCAATAGCAATAAAACTGAATGATCAATATGCTAAGCCAATGGATGGGTCTTGTCTATCACATCATTCTCCTAATGATGTGATCCCGTTATCAAATGACAACTCATGTCCATGGTTAGAAAACCTCAACCATCTTTGATCAACAAGCTAGTCAAGTAGAGGCTCACTAGGGACATTATGTCTGTCTATGTATTCAAACATGTATTTAGGTTTCCGATCAATACAATTATAGCATGAATAATAAACATTTATCATGAATAAGGAAATATAAAATAACAACTTTATTATTGCCTCTAGGTCATATTTCCTTCAGCTGGGTAGCGGCTGGATGCGCGGATGCGTGTCCGGCGGCTTCGATGCCTGGAGCTCGCTGGGCGGTGTGGGTTGGGCAGTGGCCTAGGTGGCTGCTGCTCCGGCCATGGGTGGCTCCACGACATCTTGTCAGGTCGGCTGCGGGGCGGCTGGCATGTCCCGGCGTTGGCTCGTCTATAGGTGGTCGGCCTACGATCTGTCTCCTCATCGTCCGGGTGCTATTTCCGTAGAAGGGATGGCCCTCTCCCAACTACGGCCCACCGCTAGTCTCGCGCTCGGGTAGTAGGACCGAGGTCGTCTCGCACCCGGTAGCAGGACAGAGCTCGTCTCGTGCCCAGTGCTGCAGGACCGGTCGATGGAGGCTAGTCTGCCCAAGGGTGTGAAAGGCGGGGCCTTTCCACTCGTTTCTTCGGTTGGGGTAGCGGCGGGTATCAGGTGAGGTGGTGTCAAGGTCTTGGATGTTGGGGTGGCTGCCCTGGTGGTGGTGGCGCGGTGCTCATGGGGAGAGCCCGTTGCTCGGTGCTGCCCGGTGGCCATGGCCATGTGGGCGTGGTGGTAGCTGGGGTGTGGCGTTCGTTGACGGTGAGTGTTGGCCAGGGTGAAAACCTGCTCTATCTTCGGACGGACTGGCGGCGGCGTAGCTCGTTCCCTTCTTGAAGGCGCCGCCGCAACTCTCATTGCCCGTCGTGTGGCTCCAGAGGAAACTTTGATCCTCCGATCGGGCGGGGGTGGCGCTCCAGTGTCGTAACCTTCCTGATGGCGCCGTCTTGAAGCCCGCGGCTCGTTGTATGCAGCTTCATTTCTTCGTGGTGGCGTGTTCACTATTGAAGCCCCCGGTTGCTCTTGTAGTGCTAGGGGTCGTGTTGCGGCGCTCAGCCCCTATGTATCCTGCCATGGGTGTGTGTGTGTTGTGCTAGTGTGCATCTGTACCGGGTTGTTAATGATCGTTACTTTATACATAAAGCAGGGCGAAAGCCTTCTTCGGTAACTACTATCGCTATCCGACTTTTCTCGAGCCCTCTTCCTATCCGCTCTGCGCATTGGATAGCGTGTAGTTACCGAAAAAAGTAATCTATACTGTAATTACATATATATACATCCGTATCTTGTCCATATTGAAATATCTAAAAAGACTTATATTTAGAAACAAAAAGAATATTATTCAACCGTGTCTGACCAAAGAAATATGGACCAACCTAATTCCATTTTCCTGATGACCTCTGTCACTACACCTAAAAGTTTGACTGTGTATCTTCCGCCCCTGACCTCTTACCAACACACACCATCCAATCAGATGGCCTCACCAAGCCTCCGCACGGCGAGCTGAGAGCATCAGCCAGTCTAATGGATCCTCAGCATGCACCGCATGCGCTTTCTATAGTATCCGCCGTTGCCATCTTCCAGCATCCCATTCTTTAGGAGGGATGAACGCATCATAGTTCAAAAGATAACAAGGAAGGAAAATTTAATTACAGCAGCGTGCAGGTATGCACCAACCATCATCAGAGTTCGGGGACAAACAAACACCAAGCCATTTTCTTCCCTTTCTTTTGCTGGAGAGGGCAAACTCTCTCCTCCAAACTTCTCTTCGGCTCTTCTTTGAGCATGGCAAATGCCAGTCGCACTTGCTGGCCATCGCCTATGCTTGACGATCGAGGTGGCGGTCAGGGATCTTCAGGACGTGAGAAGCTCCCCACGACATTTCGTATAGGAGTGCGTCGCAGTCCCATGATTCTCACCAAAACAGATCTTAAAACGGAACTCGGCAAAAACAGGAAAGAAGAGAATTCAGACAGACACATAGCTGCAACCGCGTCCACATCCGCGCTTGGACGCCTGGCTAGGGGGCCCAGCGTCATACTCAAACGCGAGCCGTGGCGCCACCGGACTCCACTCGCAACCAAGTCGTTAACTCTCTCATCCGTTCCCGAGTCCGAAACAAAACGTGCAAATCGTCTCGTGTCGATCCATATAAGCAGCTCTCGTCTCCCCAATCCACCCCCTGTCCAGACCAGTCCCTCCTCCTCCCCAAGATCGCTCGGCGCACCTGCGGCACAGGAAAGCCAGGCTCTCGCGGGCGTTCCAATCCCAAGCGAGCCCCGAAATTTCCATCAAACCCTAAGGAAGGACGAGCATGGCCGCCTCGGTGCTCCACCACCTCGTCGACGTGGCCCAGACCAACCGCAACCCAATCCTTTTGCCGCCGTCGTGCGCCACCCGCCTACGCATCAACCCTGCCTGCGTCGCGATGCCGGAGGACGCCGGCGCCAGGGACGCGAAGCGGAGGCACCGTTGCCACGACGAGCCGCCACGTTCGCCAGACGTCAAGCGCCGCCGACGTGACGACGCGCGCGTCGTGCCCCAGCACACCTCGAGGAAGAGGGAGACCGTGAAGCACCACCGCGACGAGGAATCAACAGAATCCAATCGCCGACGACACTATGATGGCCCGAGGGGTACGTCTTCATGCTCGCGCAGCTCTTTCGGCAGCACGAGGCCGGCGACGGGCGGGGAGGTTCACGCGGCCAGCCGCGAAGACCCCCGCCGCACAGCCAAGAACCTTGAGCGCGAGCGCGCGCGGGAGACCACCAGGGGAAGAAACCGCTCGCGATCTGAGCCGAGGGGTATGCCGGATCCCTGCGCCGCGCAAGGGCAACGACACCTGCCGGTCGCGGCTATCGCAAGACCACGTGCCGTTTCTCTTGACGTTCGGTTGCCACAGGAGTACACGGAAAGTTTCGAGGAGGCCAAGCTGCGAAGGATGGAGATCCAGCGGAAGAGGGAGGAGGCCCGCCGGGAGATGGACAAGGTGGTGCAGACCGTCTACTTCAACGATCCATACATATCTCACCTGGATATGTTCAAGCGCTGATGAATGCTGGGTGGCCTGGAGGGAGAAACAAAAATCTGCCTGCGTAGTAATAATATCTCAAGAGACGCAAATATTAATTCACAAATACACATACAGCGGGCACGATGAATTCTACTCCCTCCATTCCTAAATATTTGACTTTCTAAATATTTTAACAAATGACTACATACAAAATAAAATGAGTGAATCTACACTCTAAAATATATCAATATACATCCGTATATGGTAGTTCATTTGAAATCTCTAAAAAAATAAATATTTAAGAACAGAAAGAGTAGGAATATGTACTAATTCTTCAAGATGACTTCCATGAAGTGAAAATTGTATTACATAATTTACGCAACGATGGTTACTGTTTGATTGGTTACAATACGGTGTCGAGTGAATGTTTAATTGCTTCAAGTTGTTAATTAATCATAATCAAATATGTATTTCTTTTTCTTGCGGGGAAATCAAATCTGTATGTCTTTTCTTTAATTTTGCTTTTCATGTCACCCACGACATTTTTTTCTTTTGCTTTTCATGTGTTTCATTTCCGTGTTACTATGTCACATCCAATAGACTAGAGATGCGAATCTGTTAGGTATAGAGCATGTACAACAATCTCATGCCATACTCGATATTTTAATGGATGCCAATATCTACCCATAGCCATGCCCGTGGGTATAAAATTGCATACCTGCATACTCTGTTAGTATCCATGTCTGAGGGGTACCCAACGAACAACTAATTAAACCGACTTATTTAAATATATGCCACCGAAAGGATCTTTTGGCAAAGCAATATTACAAAATTGCACTAGTTTCATGACATGGTCAAAGAAAAAGGACTTCAATAGTTTTAAAAATGTCTTCATGCACTGAAACACATCAAATTATGATTTTAAAGTCAGAGAGATTGGTTTGCCGTGATCATCCCCACGGGCTTTACCTTGTATTTATACATGGGCAACCTTGATTGCCAAGTTTACAACAGATCACATGAGATTACAGGAGATCCTAAGGATCAATCTACACAGCCGTATAGGAAAGAATCCTAACCAAATCAATCAGCCAAGATAGGACTCGATTGTTTAACATTCCCCCGCAAACTCAGACTATGCAAAGGTTGAGGTTGGACCGCAATCGAGTCAACATGATCTTCGTGAGAGGTTTAGTAAATGCATCAGCGACTTGATCAGCTGATGAAACAAAACGAACCTCGAGAGCTCCCATGGCAACCTTCTCTCTCGCGAAATGGAAATCCACCTCAATGTGCTTGGTGCGTGCATGGAATACTAGGTTGGCTGTGAGGTACGTTGCGCCGAGGTTATCACACCATAGAACAGGTGCTCGAGGTTGAGGAACTTGCAGCTCCTTTAGCAATGACTGCACCCATGTTGCTTCGGCTGTACCGTTCACCAACGCCTTATACTCCGCCTCAGTCGATGATCTCGAGACTGTAGGCTGCTTCCGTGCGCTCCAAGAGATGAGGTTAGGTTCAAAGAATACAACGAACCCGCCTGTTGATCGCCTGTCGTCGCTGCAGCCCGCCCGGTCGGCATCTGTAAATACGCTTAGCAGAGTTTATGGCGATCGACGGATGGTCAGCCCAGTGGATACCGTTCTTTTGACAAACCTGAAAATGCGCTTGACGGCTTCCCAATGAACATCAGTGGGACATGATAAGTATTGACAGACCTTGTTTACGGCAAACGAAAGATCTGGCCGTGTCAAGGTAGGTACTGAAGGGCTCCCACTGTGCTTCTGTACTGGAAGGCTTCAGCTTCATTCAGTCCACGTCCGGAGTCACGAGTAAGCTTCTGATGTGTACACATTGGTGTTGAAACTGCTTTGCAATTCGCCATGTCAGTACGCTGCAACAAATCCATAGCGTACTTTTTCTGTGTAAGAGTTATTCCCCCGGAATTGGGAAGCACTTCAATACCAAGAAAATAATTAAGTGATCCAAGGTCCTTGACAGGAAACGTGGCAGAAAGTCGCTGAAGCAGGTTTGTCATAGCTGATTGAGAGGAGCCGACAATGACAATGTCATCCACATAAACAAGCATGTAGATGGTGACGCCGGCATCAACAGAATGAACAGTGTAGTGTCGGCCTCCGAAGGAGAGAAACCGAGCTCTTGAAGGCGCTCACTGAGACGAGCATACCAGGCACGGGGCGACTGCTTCAGTCCATACAACGCCTTGTGTACCTTGCAGACATAATCCGGCCGAGATGGATCCTGAAAGCCAGGAGGCTGCTGCATATAGGCTTCATCAGTGAGTATTCCGTGCAGAAATGCATTGCTGATATCCACCTGACGGAAATGCCAACCACGGGAGACACCAAGAGATAGCACCAGACGCACGGTAGCAGGTTTAACCACCGGGGAAAAAGTGTCCGAGTAATCAAGCCCATACTGCTGAGTGAAACCACGGGCTACAAGACGTGCCTTGAACTTGTCGAGGGAGCCATCTGCCTTGTGCTTCACCTTGAAAACCCATTTACAGCTGATGATATTCTTGCCGGGAGGTCGAGGCACGAGCGACCAAGTCTCATTCTGGTGTAGGGCGAGGAACTCGGCCTCCATTGCCGGGCGCCACTGCTCATCATCCAAGGCGTCGCGGTAAGAGCGCGGCTCGGCATGGAAAGCACGTCGGCGGGGATCATAGCGGATGGTGCCATCACTCAGCACCAATGTCTTGACGATATTGTTCTGAAGCCGCGTGGTCATTGGATGTAGCGTGCCGGTCGTAGCGTCTAGAGAAGTCGCCGGCGCACTGGTCGGAGCGACGAGAGGAGGCGTCGGCACGTTCGTGGATGAAGCAGCAGGAGACGATGCTGTTGGAGATGGTCCGTCGGACGAAGAAGGGCTGGCAACGGGGCGAGTCCTGATCAGCACCGGACACCGCGGGCGACAGATCAAGACGCCGCACAGGGGTGGTCAGGCTGCGTGACCCAGGCCCAGGCGACGTAGCGTCGGCGAGCCAGCTGCATGGCCGCGAAGTGGCGTGCATGGGGACGTGCACTCGGCCGTCGTCGATTGCTGTGTTCCTGCATGGCACGGAGACGAGCTAGAACAAGGATTAGTGAGCAAAGTAATGTCATACGTCCGCATACTGTCATCCACGAGGGCTGGTTCGGAAATAGGAAAAATGGAAGCAGGCGTGGGTAGTAACGAGGGTGTGGTGGCTGACGTACAAGTTTGCTCGAATGGGAATACTAGCTCATCAAAAACAACATCCCGTGAGATGTAAATATGTCCGGTGGACCGATCTAAGCACTTGTATCCCTTGTGCATGGAGCTATAGCCCAAGAAAACGCATTGGCGCGAGCGGAACTGAAGTTTCTGATTATTGTACGGTCGGAGGTTGGGCCAGCACGCACAACCGAACGCATGAAGGAAACTGTAATCGGGCTTTTCATTGCGAAGGCAAGAGACGAGTGTGGAGTTTTGAAGCACTCGTGTGGGCATGCGATTAATGAGATAACATGCGGTAAAAAATGCATCATCCCAAAAGCGAACCGGAAGTGAGGAATGAGCAAGGAGTGCTATGCCCGTTTCGACAATATGGCGATGCTTTCGCTCGGCAATGCTGTTTTGCTGGCTCGTGCGGGGGCAGGAGACTCGATGAGTAATGCCCTCCTTTTCGAAATACCAATTGAGGCGACGGTACTCACCACCCCAGTCTGTTTGAATAGTTTTAGTTTTTGCATTCAACATGCGCTCAACATGTTTTTGGAAGGTATAGAATGCTTGTTCAACATCAGACTTACGTTTGAGGAGATATATCCACGTAAAACGACTAAAATCATCCAAAAAACTCACATAATATTTGAAACCACCAACTGAAGTAATGGCAGGACCCCATACATCTGAATGAATAAGTTCAAGTGGTTCATGTGTAACATAAGTGGAATCACGAAACGGTAATTGATGAACTTTTGCACGTTGACAAGCATCACAAATACTAGACTCAAGAGAGGGTGCACAAGCGAATTTATTTGATCTAAGGACTGACTCAACGACAGCTTTCGAGGGGTGGCCTAATCTTCGATGCCATAGTTCTGGAGAGAGCTTGACAACGGAGAGGACTCGAGGACCGGGATAGATGACTGATGATTTATTGAAGCTTGGCACCGGGTAGAGACCATTGCGACATCTACCGCGAAGAAGAACCGTCTTCATTGCTCGGTCCTTAAGAGAGAGAAAATGAGGATGAAATTCAGCGAAAGCATCATTGTCAGAAACAAGTTTGTGCACTGAAAGAAGATGCTTGTTGACATGTGGAACATGCAAAATATTACGAAGATAAAGTGGCTTGGATGATGAACCAGAAATCGTGGAATGACCAATATGGGAAATAGACATACCTGCCCCGTTTGCGGCATGCACCTTGTCCTTGCCGCCATAGCGCTCATGGACGGCGAGGCGGTCGAGGTCACTGGTCAGGTGATCCGTAGCACCCGTGTCAGCGTACCAATCCGTGTCGACAATGTATCTGCCAGAGCTGGTGTTGACGACGTTGCCTGAGCGCTCACGCTGGTCCTCAGGTTGGTACGCGTGATTGAAGCGGATGCGGCAGTGAAGCGCGTCGTGGCCGTACTTGGAGCAGACCTGACACTTCAGGTTGGAGCGGCTGTTACTGCCGTTGCCGCGGCCACGCCCGCCGCGGCCACGGCCTTGGCTACCTTGTCCTCCTTGGCCAGCACGTCCATCATGTCCACCACGGTGACCATCAGGACCACGTGCAGCAGTGTTGGCAGAAGGATGTATCTCGCCATGCGAGGCTTGCTGCTCGAGGCGGAGCTCAGCACTAAGGAGGAATGCATAAAAACTGTTGAAACTTACAGGGTCGTCGCGCGTCATGATCGACGCGACCAGTTGCTCGAACTCGGAGCCCAGCCTAGCCAACATGTAGCCGAGCACTTCGTCGTCGGAAAGGGGCTTGCCAATGGACGCCATCGCATCGGCGAACCCCTTCATCTTGCGATAGTAGTCCGAGGCAGATAGGTCCTTCTTCTTCAGATTCGAGAGCTGGTACCTTAGCTGCATGATGCGGGCACGGTTTTGCGACGCAAACATGTTGTGGAGTGCAGTCCAAAGAGCGGCGGAGGTGGTCAGTTGCGTCATCTGACCGAGGATGTCCTCGGTCATGGATCCGAGGAGAGTGATCATGACAAGCTGATCCTGCTGGTACCAGCGAAGGAACTCCGGGTTGGCCACCTCGACGGCTGCATCCCCGGTGCCCTCTGTGATGGTGTGCGGCGGCGCTTGCTCAGTGCCGGCGACGTAGCCGAACAGACCGTTCGCGGCGAGCGCGGGGACGGCCTGAGTCTTCCACAGCAGGAAATTTTTCCGTGTGAGGCGCAGCATGATGAGGCTGCCGAGCGAGTTGACGGAGACCGGGGCGGAGGAGCTGGAGCTGACGGCGAGGGTGCCGGCGTTGACAGAGACGAGAGTGCCGGAGGTGCCGGAAAGGGAAGGAGCGGAGGTGCCGGTCATGGTGGTAGAGTAAGATTGGATCTTTTCGCTCTGTATACCAAGTCAGAGAGATTGGTTTGCCGTGATCATCCCCACGGGCTTTACCTTGTATTTATACATGGGCAACCTTGATTGCCATGTTTACAACAGATCACATGAGATTACAGGAGATCCTAAGGATCAATCTACACAGCCGTATAGGAAAGAATCCTAACCAAATCAATCAGCCAAGATATGACTCGATTGTTTAACATTTAACTATAGGAAACTCTTTGATATAGTCAGCTGATCACGCATTCCATTGGCTCCTGCCACTGCTAAAACCCATATCAGTCGCGTGCGCGCGGCCACCACTGATCATATCCTTTACATGTGGCGGGCATCCAGTTGCTCCCACCACAGTTATCTTATGCTTGCCGAAAATAAAATAAAAACACTACCATGGCAGCGTTTTTGGGTGCAGTTACTGTTGGGGAACGTAGTAATTTCAAACAAATTCTACGCACACGCAAGATCATGGTGATGCATAGCAACGAGAGGGGAGAGTGTTGTCCACGTACCCTCGTAGACCGAAAGCGAAAGCATTAACACAACGCTGTTGATGTAGTCGTACGTCTTCACGATCCGACCGATCAAGTGTCGAACGTACGACACCTCCGAGTTCAGCACACGTTCAGCCCAATGACGTCCCTCGAACTCCGATCTAGCCGAGTGTTGAGGGAGTGTTTCGTCAGCACGACGGCGTGGTGACGATGTTGATGTTCTACCGACACAGGGCTTCTCCTAAGCATCGCTACAATATTATCGAGATGGACTATGGTGGAGGGGGGCACCGCACACGGCTAAAAGACCAACTTGATCAATTGTTGTGTCTCTGGGGTGCCCCCCTTCCCCCGTATATAAAGGAGCAAGGGGGGTGCGGCCGGCCAGGGAGAGGGCGTGCCAGGAGGAGTCCTACTCCCACCGGGAGTAGGACTCCCCCCCTTTCCTAGTTGGAATAGGATTTGGGACGGGGAAAGAGGAGGGAGAGAAAGAAGGGGGGGCGCCGCCCCCTCTCCTTGTCCTATTCGGACTAGGGGGGAGGGGCGCACGGCCCAGCCCTGGCCGCCTCTCCTCTTCTCCGTAAAGGCCAACTAAGGCCCATTTACCTCCCGGGGGTTCCGGTAACCTCCCGGTACTCCGGTAAAATCCCAATTTCACCCGGAATACTTCCGATATCCAAACATAGGCTTCTAATATATCAATCTTCATGTCTCGACCATTTTGAGACTCCTCGTCATGTCCGTGATCACATCCGGGAGTCCGAACAACCTTCAGTACATCAAAACATATAAACTCATAATATAACTGTCATCGTAATGTTAAGCGTGTGGACCCTACGGGTTCGAGAACTATGTAGACATGACCGAGACACGTCTCCGGTCAATAACCAATAGCGGGATCTGGATGCCCATATTGGCTCCTACATATTCTACGAAGATCTTTATCGGTCAGACCGCATAACAACATACGTTGTTCCCTTTGTCATCGGTATGTTACTTGCCCGAGATTCGATCGTCGGTATCCAATACCTAGTTCAATCTCGTTACAGGAAAGTCTCTTTACTCGTTCCGTAATACATCATCTCACAACTAACATATTAGTTGCAGTGCTTGCAAGGCTTATGTGATGTGCATTACCGAGAGGGCCCAGAGATACCTCTCCGACAATCGGAGTGACAAATCCTAATCTCGAAATACGCCAACCCAACATCTACTTTTGGAGACACCTGTAATGCTCCTTTATAATCACCCAGTTACGTTGTGACGTTTGGTAGCACCCAAGGTGTTCCTCCGGCAAACGGGAGTTGCATAATCTCATAGTCATAGGAACATGTATAAGTCATGAAGAAAGCAATAGCAACATACTAAACGATCGGGTGCTAAGCTAACGGAATGGGTCATGTCAATCACATCATTCTCCTAATGATGTGACCCTGTTAATCAAATGACAACTCATGTCTATGGTCAGGAAACATAACCATCTTTGATCAACGGGCTAGTCAAGTAGAGGCATACTAGTGATAATCTGTTTGTCTATGTATTCACACATTTATTATGTTTCCGGTTAATACAATTCTAGCATGAATAATAAACATTTATCATGATATAAGGAAATAAATAATAACTTTATTATTGCCTCTAGGGCATATTTCCTTCAGTCTCCCACTTGCACTAGAGTCAATAATCTAGATTACACAGTAATGATTCCAACACCCATGGAGCCTTGGTACTGATCATGTTTTGCTCGTGGAAGAGGCTTAGTCAACGGGTCTGCAACATTCAGATCCGTATGTATCTTGCAAATTTCTATGTCTCCCACCTGGACTAAATCCTGGATGGAATTGTAGCGTCTCTTGATGTGTTTGGTTCTCTTGTGAAATCTAGATTCGTTCACTAAAGCAATTGCACCAGTATTGTCACAAAAGATTTTCATTGGACCCGGTGCACTAGGTATGACACCTAGATCGGATATGAACTCCTTCATCCAGACTCCTTCATTTGCTGCTTCCGAAGCAGCTATGTACTCCGCTTCACATGTAGATCCCGCCACAATGCTTTGTTTAGAACTGCACCAACTAACAGCTCCACCGTTCAATGTAAACACGTATCCGGTTTGCGATTCAATGTAAACATGTAGATCAGTGTCAAAGCTTGCATCAACATAACCGTTTACGATGAGCTCTTTGTCACCTCCATAAACGAGAAACATATCCTTAGTCATTTTCAGGTATTTCAGGATGTTCTTGACCATTGTCCAGTGATTCACTCCTGGATTACCTTGGTACCTCCCTGCTAGACTTATACTAAGGCACACATCAGGTCTGGTACACAACATTGCATACATGATAGAGCCTATGGCTGAAGCATTGGGAACATCTTTCATTTTCTCTCTATCTTCTACAGTGGTCGGGCATTGAGTCTTACTCAACTTCACACCTTGTAACACAGGCAAGAACCCTTTCTTTGCTTGATCCATTTTGAACTTCTTCAAAACTTTATCAAGGTATGTGGTTTGTGAAAGTCCAATTAAGCGTGTTGATCTATCTCTATAGATCTTGATGCCCAATATGTAAGCATCTTCACTGAGGTCTTTTATTGAAAAACTTTTATTAAAGTATCCCTTTATGTTATCCAGAAATTATATATCATTTCCAATCAGCAATATGTCATCCACATATAATATCAGAAATGCTACAGAGCTCCCACTCACTTTCTTGTAAATACAGGCTTCTCCAAAAGTCTGTATAAAACCAAATGCTTTGATCACACTATCAAAGCATTTATTCCAACTCCGAGAGGCTTGCACCAGTCCATAAATGGATCGCTGGAGCTTGCACACTTTGTTAGCTCCCTTTGGATCGACAAAACCTTCTAGTTGCATCATATACAACTCTTCTTCCAGAAATCCATTCAGGAATGCAGTTTTGACATCCATTTGCCAAATTTCATAATCATAAAATGCGGCAATTGCTAACATGATTCATACAGACTTAAGCATCGCTACGGGTGAGAAGGTCTCATCGTAGTCAATCCCTTGAACTTGTCGAAAACCTTTTGCAACACGTCGACTTTATAGACAGTAACATTACCGTCAGCGTCAGTCTTATTCTTGAAGATCCATTTATTCTCAATTGCTTGCCGATCATTGGGCAAGTCAACCAAAGTCCATACTTTGTTCTCATACATGGATCCCATCTCAGATTTCATGGCCTCAAGCCATTTTGCGGAATCTGGGCTCACCATCTCTTCTTCATAGTTCGTAGGTTCATCATGATCTAGTAGCATGACTTCCAGAACAGGATTACCATACCACTCTGGTGTGGATCTTACTCTGGTTGATCTATGAGGTTCAGTAGTAACTTGATCTGAAGTTCCATGATCATCATCATTAACTTCCTCACTAATTGGTGTAGGTGTCACAGAAACCGGTTTCTGTGATGAACTACTTTCCAATAGAGGAGCAGGTACAGTTACCTCATCAAGTTCCACTTTCCTCCCACTCACTTCTTTCGAGAGAAACTCCTTCTCTAGAAAGGATCCATTCTTAGCAACGAAAGTCTTGCCTTCGGATCTTTGATAGAAGGTGTACCCAACAGTCTCCTTTGGGTATCCTATGAAGACACATTTCTCTGATTTGGGTTCAAGCTTATCAGGTTGAAGCTTTTTCACATAAGCATCGCAGCCCCAAACTTTCAGAAACAACAACTTTGGTTTCTTGCCAAACCACAGTTCATAAGGCGTCGTCTCAACGGATTTTGATGGTGCCCTATTCAACGTGAATGCGGCCGTCTCTAAAGCATATCCTCAAAATGATAGCGGTAAGTCGGTAAGAGACATCATAGATCGCACAATATCTAGTAAAGTACGATTACGACGTTCGGACACACCATTATGCTGTGGTGTTCCGGGTGGCGTGAGTTGTGAAACTATTCCACATTGTTTCAAATGTAGACCAAACTCATATCTCAAATATTCTCCTCCACGATCAGATTGTAGAAACTTTATTTTCTTGTTACGATGATTTTCAACTTCACTCTGAAATTCTTTGAACTTTTAAAATGTTTTAGACTAATGCTTCATTAAGTAGATATACCCATATCTGCTTAAATCATCTGTGAAGGTGAGAAAATAACGATATCCGCCACGAGCATAAACATTCATCGGACCACATACATCTGTATGTATGATTGCCAACAAATCTGTTGCTCTCTCCATAGTTTCGGAGAACGGTGTTTTAGTCATCTTGCCCATGAGGCACGGTTCGCAAGTACCAAGTGATTCATAATCAAGTGGCTCCAAAAGTCCACCAGTATGGAGTTTCTTCATGCACTTTACACCGATATGACCTAAACGACAGTGCCACAAATAAGTTGCACTATCATTATCAACTCTGTATATTTTGGTTTCAACATTATGAATATGTGTATCACTACTATCGAGATTCATCAAAAATAGACCACTCTTCAAGGGTGCATGACCATAAAATATATTACTCATATAAATAGAACAACCATTATCCTCTGATTTAAATGAATAACCGTCTTGCATCAAACAAGATCCAAATATAATGTTCGTGCTCAACGTTGGCACCAAATAACAATTATTTAGGTCTAATACTAATCCCGAAGGTAGATGTAGAGGTAGTGTGCCAACCGCAATCACATCGACTTTGGAACCATTTTCCAGGCGCATCGCCACCTCGTCCTTTGCCAGTGTTCGCTTAATCTGTAGTCCCCGTTTTGAGTTGCAAATATTAGCAACAGAACCAATATCAAATACCCAAGTGTTACTGCGAGTTCTAGTAAGGTACACATCAATAACATGTATATCACATATACCTTTGTTCACCTTGCCATCCTTCTTATCCGCCAAATACTTGGGGCAGTTCCGCTTCCAGTGACTAGTCTGCTTGCAGTAGAAGCACTCAATTTCAGGCTTAGGTCCAGACTTGGGTTTCTTCTCCTGAGCAGCAAATTGCTTGCTGTTCTTCTTGAAGTTCCCCTTCTTCTTCCCTTTACCCTTTTTCTTGAAACTGGTGGTATTATTGACCATCAACACTTGATGCTCCTTCTTGATTTCTACCTCCGCTGCTTTTAGCATTGCGAAGAGCTCGGAAATTGATTTATTCATCCCTTGCATATTATAGTTCATCGCGAAGCTCTTGTAGCTTGGTGGCAGTGATTGTGGAATTCTGTCAATGACACTATCAACCAGAAGATTAACTCCTAGCTGAGTTAAGTGATTATGGTAACCAGACATTCTGAGTATATGTTCACTGACAGAACTATTCTCCTCCATCTTGCAGCTGTAGAACTTATTGGAGACTTCATATCTCTCAATCCGGGCATTTGCTTGAAATATTAAATTTAACTCCTGGAACATCTCATATGCTCCATGACGTTCAAAATGTCCTTGAAGTCCTGGTTCTAAGCCGTAAAGAATGGCACACTGAACTATCGAGTAGTCATTAGCTTTGCTCTGCCAGGCGTTCTTAACATCTGCAGTTGCATCATTAGCAGGCCTCGCACTTAGCGGTGCTTCCAGGACGTAATTCTTCTGAGCAGCAATAAGGATAATCCTCAAGTTATGGACCCAGTCCGTGTATTTGCTACCATCATCTTTCAACTTTGCTTTCTCAAGGAACGCATTAAAATTCAACGGAACAACAACACGGGCCATCTATCTACAATCAAACATAGACAAGCAAGATACTATCAGGTACTAAGTTCATGATAAATTTAAGTTCAATTAATCATATTACTTAAGAACTCCCACTTAGAAAGACATCCCCCTAATCTTTTTAAGTGATCACGTGATCCAAATCAACTAAACCATAACCGATCATCACGTGAAATGGAGTAGTTTTCAATGGTGAACATCACTATGTTGATCATATCTACTATATGATTCACGCTCGACCTTTCGGTCTCAGTGTTCCGAGGCTATATCTGCATATGCTAGGTCGTCAAGTTTAACCTGAGTATTCTGCGTGTGCAAAACTGGCTTGCACCCGTTGTAGATGGACGTAGAGCTTATCACACCCGATCATCACGTGGTGTCTGGGCACGATGAACTTTCGCAACGGTGCATACTCAAGGAGAACACTTTTATCTTGAAATTTAGTGAGAGATCATCTTATAATGCTACCGTCAATCAAAGCAAGATAAGATGAATAAAAGATAAACATCACATGCAATCAATATAAGTGATATGATATGGCCATCATCATCTTGTGCTTGTGATCTCCATCTCCAAAGCACCGTCGTGATCACCATCATAGCATCATTGTCGTCTCGCCAATCTTATGCTTCTACGACTATCGCTACCGCTTAGTGATAAAGTAAAGCATTACAGGGCGATTGCATTGCATACAATAAAGCGACAACCATATGGCTCCTGCAAGTTGCCGATAACTCGGTTACAAAACATGATCATCTCATACAATAAAATTTAGCATCATGTCTTGACCATATCACCTCACAACATGCCCTGCAAAAACAAGTTAGACGTCCTCTACTTTGTTGTTGCAAGTTTTACGTGGCTGCTATGGGCTTAGCAAGAACCGTTCTTACCTACGCATGAAAACCACAACAATAGTTTGTCAACTTGGTGTTGTTTTAACCTTCACAAGGACCGGGTGTAGCCACACTCGGTTCAACTAAAGTTGGAGAAACTGACACCCGCCAGCCACCTGTGTGCAAAGCACGTCGGTAGAACCAGTCTCGCGTAAGCGTACGCGTAATGTCGGTCCGGGCCGCTTCATCCAACAATACCGCCGAACCAAAGTATGACATGCTGGTAAGCAGTATAACTTATATCGCCCACAACTCACTTGTGTTCTACTCGTGCTTATGACATCTACGCATAAAACCAGGCTCGGATGCCACTGCTGGGGAATGTAGTAATTTCAAAATTTTCCAACGCACACGCAAGATCATGGTGATGCATAGCAACGAGAGGGGAGAGTGTTGTCCACGTACCCTCGTAAACCGAAAGCAGAAGCGTTAACACAACGTGGTTGATGTAGTCGTACGTCTTCACGATCTGACCGATCAAGTACCGAACATACGTCACCTCCGAGTTCAGCACACGTTCAGCCCGATGACGTCCCTCGAACTCCGATCCAGCCGAGTGTTGAGGGAGAGTTTCGTCAGCACGACGACGTGGTGACAATGTTGATGTTCTACCGATGCAGGGCTTCGCATAAAGCACCGCTACAGTATTATCGAGGTGGACTATGGTGGATGGGGGCACCGTACACGGCTAAAAGATCAAATTGATCAATTGTTGTGTCTCTGGGGTTCCCCCTTGCCCCCGTATATAAAGGAGCAAGGGTGGGTGCGGCCGTCCAGGGAGAGGGCGCGCCAGGAGGAGTCCTACTCCCCCCTTTCCTAGTTGGAATAGGATTCAGAGGGGGAAAGAGGAGGGAGAGAAGGAAGGGGTGGGGGCGTCGCCCCCCTCTCCTTGTCTTATTCAGACTAGGGGGAGGGCCGCGTGACCCAGCCCTAGCCGCCTCTCCTCTTCTCCGTAAAGGCCCACTAAGGCCCATTTACCTCCCAGGGGGTTCCGGTAACCTCCCCGTACTCCGGTGAAATCCCGATTTCACCCGGAACACTTCCGATATCCAAACATAGGCTTCCAATATATCAATCTTCATGTCTCGACCATTTCGAGACTCCTCGTGATGTCCATGATCACATCCGGGACTCTGAACAACCTTCGGTACATCAAAACATATAAACTCATAATATAACTGTTATCGTAACGTTAAGCGTGCGGACCCTACGGGTTTGAGAACTATGTAGACATGACCGAGACACGCCTCCGGTCAATAACCAATAGCGAAACCTGGATGCTCATATTGGCTTCCACATATTCTACGAAGATCTTTATCGGTCAAACCGCACAACAACATACGTTGTTCCCTTTGTCATCGGTATGTTACTTGCCCGAGATTCGATCGTCGGTATCTCAATAACTAGTTCAATCTCATTACCGGAAAGTCTCTATACTCGTACCGTAATACATTATCCCGCAACTAACTCATTAGTTGCAATGCTTGCAAGGCTTAAGTGATGTGCATTACCGAGAGGGCCCAGAATACCTCTCTGCCAATCAGAGTGACAAATCCTGATCTCGAAATACGCCAACCCAACAAGTACCTTTGGAGACACCTTTAGAGCACCTTTATAATCACCCAGTTACGTTGTGACGTTTGGTAGCACACAAAGTATTCCTCCGGTAAACGGGAGTTGCATAATCTCATAATCATAGGAACATATATAAGTCGTGAAGAAAGCAATAGCAACATACTAAACGATCGGGTGCTAAGCTAACCGAATGGGTCATGTCAATCACATCATTCTCCTAATGATGTAACCCCGTTAATCAAATGACAACTCATGTCTATGGTCAGGAAACATAACCATCTTTGATCAACGGGCTAGTCAAGTAGAGGCATACTAGTGACAATCTGTTTGTCTATGTATTCACACATGTATTATGTTTCCGGTTAATACAATTCTAGCATGAATAATAAACATTTATCATGATATAAGGAAATAAATAATAACTTTATTATTGCCTCTAGGGCATATTTCCTTCAGTTACAGCCTTTTTTCAGTTTAGCAATAATATCAGTACCCTAAAGTCATAAATAACACACTTCAAATACACACTTTAATTCATCACTCTTTAATGTTTAACACTTACACCCTACAATATAATAAGTGCATACAAGATATATATGTTCAATAAAGTGCTAGCTAGCACCATACAAGTACTTGTACGGCATCTGGATCACCATCGAAACTATACGCACTATGGTGATTGTGGGACATCGTACCACAGATAGATTTTGTTGCAACCTTCTGCCTCCTCAAATTCATGAAGAAATAGTAAGAACGTCTTACCAGCTTCCATTCCTAATTCTGTAGAAATCTGAATCCAACTAGGACCACTGAAATATGCTCTCCCTGCCTCGTTGGTGACACTGAGGGTCAAGGGTATGCCATTTTTAACAAAAGCATGTCAAACTGAACTGTTCCCTCCACATCGATGGGCAAGTCGGTCACACGCATGAACTCGACCCTTCCCCAACAAGGGATACGCTGAGCATGATAAAAGAAAACAAAAATTAGACAATTCACTACTAGAAAAAGGGCTATAGATGGGATTGACACTAATGGCGCACCAGACAAGCGGTGCGCCATTAGTATATACTAATGGCGCACCACCTTCTGATACGCCATTAGAGTTGAAACTACTAATGGCGCACTTGGCCCCGGCTGCGCCATTAGTATCAATTTTTTTTAACTAGTGCGCCTGTCCAAACATATTAATGGCGCATCCAGACACAATGCGCCATTACTAGTTGTAACTAGTAATGGCGCACCTGCCGGAAAGTGCGCCACTAATGTTGTTTTTTTATTATATTTTTTATTCCCTTTTTTGCAAAACTACTAATGGTGCACTGTTCCACCGTGCGCCATTACTAGTTTAAACTAGTAATGGCGCACTGTGGGACAGTGCGCCATTAGTATTTTTTTTTGCAAAACTACTAATGCCGCACCACCAGGAGGTGCGCCATTAGTAACCTGGATTACTAATGGTGCATTTAGAGTTGGTGCACCATTAGTAAGTGGGCAGCAACAAGATATTTTGGACAGCCTCTCCTACCCACACTCACTTTCTCCCCACTTCATTCTCTCCACCTCCTCCTTGTCTCGGATGCCTCCTCTTTTTCACCTCATTTCCACCATAGATTCATTCAATTTAAGTGGTTAAATTACCTTGTTTTGATAGGTAAGTAAGGGGGGAAGCTATATTTATGTTGTTCTCCCTACAACAATGTGCACATGCACTTTTTATGGCCTAGCTAGATCTATGTATGTTCGTGGTGTTGCATATGTTTGTGGTGTTGCATATGTGTTTGTGTTTGGAGGTGTACTAGTATTTGAAATTCGATAGTTGCCAATATTTTGCCGGAATGTTGATTCATTTCCGTTTCGGCGAGAATTTTGGCATTAAGCATTCTTTTTGGTCTTATTTTTAGGGAAAGTCATGCCAAATTTTTTCTTGGTTCTAAAATATCGTTTTGCTCTACCCCGCAGGCGACCATGGTCCGCATGATGACCAAAGGCATCGTGAATAGGATTTTGAGGTCCGCGAAGGCCGAGATGCTTCAAAAGAACGAGACAGAGATAAGATGTCCGTGTCGAAGATGCAAGCTGAAGAGCCTTATTGCGGACCCGGAATCCGGGCAGGTGCGGGACCACCTGCTCTTGCGTGGTTTCATGGATGGCTATCGGTGGCAAGGTGATGAAGATGACTACGAAGTCGTCCATGGGGGCCGGGCAAGAAATGAGGAAGGGCAGCAAGACAACCACCGCGGCTCAGGCGGGCGAGAAGACGAAGAATCCCCAGGAGATGATCACGACGGTGATGCTGTACACAGTCATCATGTAGAAGATGCAGGACATGATGATGAGGAAGATGCCGGAGCAGTCGACGGGCATGATCATGAAGATGATGATGCCGGCGGAGCAGACGATGCTGGACCATCGATGGGCTGGGTGCAGGACCCTCATATTCAAGAGCTGCTTCTCAAGCAGACGGATAACGCAAGAGCTGCCGCCCGAGAGAAAGCCAAGATTGATCAACTTGAGTTAGACGCAGTTACTGCATTGTATGAAGGATGCAGGCCCGAGGATACCCGCCTGAAAGTAACGCTCATGGCTCTGGAGATGAAGGTAAAACACAAAATGACCGACGCATGCTTCGACGAGAACATGACATTCTGGCACGAACGTCTTCCCGAGGGGAACAAGTGCCCGACCAGTTTGGAGGAGGCAAAGAAAATCGTGTGCCCTCTAGATTTACCGCACGTGAAATACCATGTGTGCATGAACAATTGCATCATTTATCGGGACGAGCACGTGGAGTCTACCATATGTCCGGTGTGCGGCATCACTCGATACAAGAAGAGGAAGAAAGCTCCTCGGAAAGTGGTGTGGTACTTTCCGATCACTCCTCGTCTGCAGCGGTATTTCGCGGACCCTAAGGTAGCAAAGCTCCTGCATTGGCACGCGGATAGGGAGGAGAAGAAGCGAGAAGATAACGCAAATGATCCGGAGATAGATAAAAAAGACAAGATGCTGAGTCACCCTAAGGATGGGAGCCAGTGGCAAGCGTTGAACTTCGAAGACCCAGAATTTGGGAATGATCCAAGGAACATCATGCTGGGCGTGAGCACCGATGGATTCAATCCGTTTGGCAGCCAGAGAAGCACACATAGCACCTGGCCTGTGTTTGTGTGGATGTACAACCTTCCCCCCTGGTTGTGCATGAAGAGGAAGTACATTCACATGAGTATGCTAATTGAAGGACCGAAATAACCAGGGAACGACATCAATCTGTATCTGGGGCTGCTGAAAGAGGAGCTTGACACGCTGTGGAAAATGCCAGCCAATACGTGGGACGCCGCAGAGAAAGAATATTTCCCTATGAGAGCCGCGCTGCTCACGACAGTGCATGACTATCTCGGTTACGGATATGTCACGGGGCAGGTGGTCCACGGATTTTCTGGATGCGTCAGGTGCATGGATGACACAACGTATCGCCAGCTAGATAGAGATCCCGGGTCTTCAAAAACCGTGTTCATGGGACATCGAAGGTGGCTTCGCGACGATGACCCGTGGAGAAAACGCAAGGATTTGTTTGATGGTGAAACCGAACCCCGAGGACGCCCGCGTACAAGGAGCGGCGAGGAAATAGACGAGCTGTTGAAAAATTGGAAAGACTGCCCACTGCCGGGAAAGAAGCAAAAGGTGCCAGAGCCGGGAAAGAAGCGAAAGGCGCCAGAGCCGCTGCTGAAGGTATGGAAAACGATGTCTGTTTTCTGGGACTTGTCGTACTGGAAGATCCACCGTGTGCCTCACAGCCTTGATGTCATGCATATCATGAAGAACGTGTGCGAGAGTCTGCTTGGTACCCTGCTCAACATGCCAGAGAGGACCAAAGATGGGCCGAAAGCAAGGGCAGACTTGAAATCAATGGGCATCAGGCAGGAGCTTCACGCTATATATGATGATCATGATGATGATGATGATGACGAGGCGAAGCAGGACACGGAAAGTCGTCACAAAGGCAAAAAGGCCAAGAAGACCGGAAATGACTACCCTCCCGCGTGCTTCACTCTAAGTCAGGAGGAGATCGAGCAGTTTTTCACCTGCCTCGTAGGAGTAAAACTTCCTTATGGTTACGTGGGGAAGATAAGCAGATACCTAGACCCAGCAAAGCTGAAGTTCAGCGGGATGAAGTCTCACGACTGTCACGTGCTGATGACGCAGATACTTCCAGTTGCAATCCGTGGGATCATGGACGTGCACGTCCGTGAAACCCTATTTGGCCTATGCAACTTTTTTGATGTCATCTCTCGGAAGTCTGTTGGCGTGAGGCAACTCAGAAGGCTACAGGAAGAGATCATGGTGATACTATGCGAGCTTGAGATGTACTTCCCGCCCGTATTCTTCGACGTTATGGTGCATCTGCTGGTCCATATCATGGACGATATCGACATTCCTGCACAACATGATGCCGTTCGAAAGGATGAATGGTGTCATCAAAGGATACATTCGCAACATGTCACATCCAGAGGGAAGCATAGCCAGGGGTTTTCTGACTGAAGAGTGCATCTCCTACTGCACGAATTATCTAGGCATCGAGAACCCCATTGGTCTGCCTGTCAACAGGCACCTCGGCAGGCTCGCTGGATGGGATCACCGTGAGGGTCGTCACGAAATGCATGTCGACTTCGAGGGTCGACTCGCCGACTTTGAAAGAGCAAACCTAGTTGCGCTACAACACATAGACGTGGTCGATCCTTGGGTGGTACAGCACAAAACCTTTATTAAGAAGACATACAATGACCGAGGCCAACAGAGGATGGATGGAGATATACTCAAAGAGCACAACTCATGTTTCACGCGTTGGTTCAAGCAGAAGCTTCGTCGTACCCTTTACATGAGGATTCTTCCGCGGAAGAACAACTCATATCCACCTTGTCACAGGGCGCCGAGCACAACCTGATGAACTATGAGGCGTACGATATCAACGGGTACACATTCTACACCGAGGCCAAGGACATGAAGAGCGAGTTATCAAAACTCGGGGGTAACGATGGAATCCTACACCGGTAACAACAAGGACAGATACTACGGAAGGATCGAGGAGATCTGGGAGTTGAGCTACGCTGGAGAGAAGGTCCCGATGTGCCGTGTCAGATGGGCCAAGAGCGTCCTAAAAGAAGACCTGTATTTCACCACCATGGTTATACCCGAAGCCAAATCCAAGACCGCGGGCGCAAACGTCACCGCGAAAAATGAGCCATGGGTACTGGCTTCCCAAGTGGACCAATGCTTCTTCATTACCGACCCGTCAAAGCCCAGTCGTGTTGTCGTGAGGAGAGGCAAAAGGAAGATCATCGGAATGGATGGAGTAGCCAATGAGCAAGACTTCGACAAGTATGGCGACCCGAGGATCGAACATGATGACGATGATGAAGTAGCAGCATACACCACAAGAAGAAGCAGGACCACCCTACCTAAAGGACATCCGTTCCATAGAAGAATTCCATTTGCGAAAAAGCAGGGCAATAAGATTGTGAACAGATAGCTAGCTAAGATCGATTGTATTTAAATCGTAGCCTTCATTTCTCGATTGTATTTCATGGGCACTTTTTGAACTATCATGAATATTTTTAAATTTCATGGACACTCGATCTCGATCCCCCTCCATCTCGATCGCTATCCCACCTTGCCAGATCCGGTCCCCCTCGCCGCCGAGCACCCCCCGGTCCACCGGCCACCGCCGCCGACCCCCCGCACCCTCGATTCCCCTACTCAACCGCCGCCGCCGACCCCCCGCACCCCTCCCCTACTCAACTGCCGCCGCCGACCCCCCGCACCCCGCGCACCCTCCCCCGCTCCATCAGCATTACTGTTTGATGTAATTTTTTAAAAAATTATTACTATCTTATAAAAAAATATTACTATTATGATTTAAACAAGTTTGAACATATTTAAACACAAATAAGTATCAAACAACATTTTAAATGCATAAAAAAAATTGTGGAGCCTGGGAATCAAACCTAGGACCTCCTGGTGTGAGAACTGGATGCTGACCAGTCGAGCTAGTAGAGGAAACTTGGTGTGGATCAGGTCAGGTGGAAGATAACCTGTTGGCTCGAGCAGAAATAAAAAAAAATACTAATGGCGCACCACGGTGGGGTGCGCCATTAGTATGGATGTACTTATGGCGCACCGAGGGGTGGTGCGCCATTAGTATTGTGCCATTAGTATGAGATTTCACCTAACAAAAAAGGTCAGCGCCCACGCCATTTTCTTTCTCTCCCCTCTGTCTCTCTCCCCTCACTGCACCGTCCCCGTCCCCGTGCCCGAGCCGCCCCCGTCGCCATGCCCGAGCCGTCCCCGTCCCTGTGCCCGAGCCACCCCCGTCGCCGCCGACCCCCACCGCCCTCGCCGCCGCTCCCGACCCCCACCATCCTCGCCGCCCCTGACCCCCTG
>NC_041382.1:157716226-157743561 GCF_002162155.2 Triticum dicoccoides | reverse complement strand
CCCTCGGCGCCCCGCCGCCTCGACAACCAGGCGCCCCGCCATCCCGACGCCCTAGCCGCCCCGACACCCCGCCGCCCCGGTGCCCCGGTGAGCTTCCCCCTGTTTTTTATTTTAGTTTGTGATTGGGCTGCCTAGAATGTTTAGGATGTTAGTTTACTTGTAGATTTAGAATCTGTAGCCTGTTTTGATTTGAACCCATCTGCTGTGCTAATTTTGTTTGCAAATCCGCGCGACGTGTACTATGTTACGTCTGTGGTAATCTGTCAAGTCAATTAAGCCCAATCCATTTGGGTTGAATCGAACTAGTGCTATTACTAGCCATCCCACCTTCATTGTGACACTAGAACATATATACAAGAGAAGGCCTCCCAGCTGATACATTCAGCGCATATATACCACTGTTAAATCCCTTAGCATTACCGCAAACTTGTCAGGTCCATAAACTTGTAACAAGTGGCAAAAGTAGTGCTGTAAATTGGCAAAGCAGTTTCTGATTTTGTTTGTTTCCATCTTGTTGGTACTTGGAACTTGGAAGGGGGACAAGCAGGCGGAGCGGGTGAAGCCAGACCGGAAGAAGTAGGCTGGAGGTGGAGTGAGAAGGGTGAGCAGAGAAAGAAAGGTTTGTTCCATGTCCTCGCATGAAGTTCCATGTTTCGATGGTCTCTGTGTAGTTTCTGATGCAGACCGTACATCCATCAAAAGCCACAATGCAAGCCAACTTTTATTTCTCTTGCCTGGTTCCACTAAGATGTGTTATTGCAAGCTATTAATTATTTTTCAGTTGTGAGCCTCGAGAACAGGTGCCTCTCATCTCCCTGTTCCCCACCCCTCTGTTTGTTAGCCGGATGGGTGGATGTTGCTGTTGCATATTGAATAGATGGACGAATGGATTTGTTTTGCTACTGTGATTGATAGCTCGTGTTAGTACGTCTCAGATTTTTGCTGCTGTGAACTGTCAATGGTACTAAATCAGTGCCCTTTTGCTGCTTGTTGCTTGATGCTTAGTGCTAGTTGGTAATTTGGTAATGCTACCGATTCTTAGAAATCGATGGATGTACTTTTTCCAGTTTGATACTGCTACTAATTTGATGCTTGCTATTTTAGGCCGCTGCTTGGTATGTGCTCCGTATGCAAGTCATGCTTTTATTCAGTTTTTTCTTCAGTTTTGGCCACTATTAATCTTTCGTTCGATCGAACTGAGAGTGGTTTCGTGAGTGGAAAGTGGAATTGAACAATCTAGACCTGAAACTGAGGCAGTTTTACACGAGTTTGTTTGTTGGTCTTTTAACCCTATCATTTCTCTTGTAGCCAGCATGTGTGTGCGCTTAAACTTGTTTGGCTAGTAATTTCCCCCAATTTGGCCATTACATGTGTAACTTAACTTAGCTTGTCAGAGCATGCTTCCTCGCGAAGAAGGGGGTCATGCTGAAAATTGAAAAATATTGTGAGACATTGGTTGGACTTTGAATTGGTATACAGAGAAGGGAGTGCCTACTTGTATATATTTTACTGTTGCTACCATGCCAGACTAACAAACTGCCCAATATTGTGCCCTTCTGTACTGTTATTGAGAACAGTTCATGGTTACTAACGTAATTCATTGTTTCGCTGCAGTGGGCATACAAGTTGTTATAAAGCCAGAATATCGGATAACCCCTCCTGTAAGTTATATGATTTATTATACAATCACTACTTTCCTGTTCTCTTATGCAAGAGCTGTCCATCTACTTTGCTACCAAAAAAGTTGTATTAATGAGTAAAGACTGAGTTCAGTTTTCATTCTCCAGTGTTAAGAGTGTTGCTCCAAAAAAATGTTGTTTCGTAGTTAAATGGGTGCCTTTAACTTCTGTGCATTGGCTGGACATCAACATACTACCATAAGTGTTTTGTTTTCTGTTGCCAGTTATTCTCCTTGGGATTGTGAGAAATAGTACTCCTTGGAGTAGTGAATAAATTGTGATGCATTCAAGCAAGACATTTTAGCTAATAACTAATTGTTCTAAATGTCTGTTTCTATCCTCATTTAGTGCTTGGTATATCTCCTGTTCTGGGTCATGGACTTTGTGCCATGCCCACATTGGTTTTCTGTTTGGCCTCAATTTGGCCTAACAAATGATGGTCTACTAGCTGGTCTACTAGCTGGCAAGATGCTTGGTATATATATGTTGTGTTCAGTTTTGGCAGGAGTTCAGAACTGTTAGGCAAAGGTCATGTCTCCGACCATCGTGTCCTTTTTTGCCTTGTCCACCCGAGAGGCCCTTGAGTTTGCTGGAATGTTGATTAACTTCCGTTCCGGCAAATTTGGGTACTCCATATGTCCTATTTTCAGCAAAGGTCATGCTGAAATTTTCCGTGAATTTTAGCATGACTTTGCTAAAAATAGGTCATATGGGGTACTTATGACTAATGCATGGGCCGGGGTATCTTAGTACTTAATTAAGTAGGATCAAGTGCCCTGGCGTACTTGTGACTAATTCATGGCTTTTAGGGTGCCTCGGTGTCGATAAAAACCGAAATGATGAAAGTTTAGGCTTTTAGGGTGCCTCGGCGTCGAAAAACCCTCAATGATAAAAGCTTAGCTTTTAGGATGCCTCGGTGTCGACAAACCCTAAATGATGAGACCATGATCTTGTTCCTTGACAATAACCAACTTTTGACCAAACTTTGTTCCTATTTATAGAGAAACATGGCCAACAACGATGAGGCCGGGGGTTCGGGCGGCAAGAAATTCTGGGAGCTGTCCCAGGAGATGGAGGAACAACCTCACTTGTATGAGGACACCGCCTTCCCCACTGATCCTGAGACCACTGATGGTACCGCCGAGGATGACCCCACTGATGCCACCACTGATGGTGCCGCCGAGGATGCCACCACTGATGATGGCGGTGCACGCACAGATGGCAGCCAACCGAAGAGGCAACGGAAGGACCGGCGCCCGACCGTTCTCTGCACCCTCAAGGAGGAAGTTACTGAAGTGGACTCCAATGGGAATCCAACGGCGCCCGAACGAATAGTCAAGGGGTACTCGCTTCAGCTCAGGTGCATTCTCCGGAGCACCGTCTCGATCAACACTGAGAACCTCAGGCATCCTGACCGAGGGAATTTGCGCAACCTCCTCTTCACGAAGCTGCACGAACGATACAAGTTCCCCGCTGAATTTGAAAACACAAGCCTCAAAGGGAATAAAGTGAACAATGCTGCCCTCATGAAGATGAGCACGGCCCTGTCTACTTGGAAAAGCAATGTGAAGAGAATGATCGAGAAAGGTGAGAGTTATGAGAAGATCAAGGAGAAAAATCCTTCGATCACCGAAGATGACTACAACGACTTCAAGATCAATTACTCGAGCACCGCAAGCTCCGAATCAAGTAAGTGGGGGAAAGAAATGTGGGAGCTGAACTTAGGGGAACACACACTCGTCCCGGCGGTTACAGAGTGGCGGAGCCTATATGGGACAAGGAGGAGGCGGACCGTGCCGAGCAAGGCCTACCGCCCCTCTTCGATAAATACGGTGACAAGCAGACCAGGAACTTTGTCAGGGCCCGGTACAAGAAGGACCCGAAAACAAAGGAGCTTACCACGGATCCGAAGACCAGGGCGCTTGAGCTTGTTCTGGTAAGGAATACACCCCCGCGTAATTAGCTCCATATGGTTGCATTCTAATTAATGAAGCCAAATTTCTAAATGGTTCACATTCCTTCCGCAGGCAACTGAAAGCAGTACGCGGGGTCGACTAAGAGCAACCCTTGGGACACCACTCTAAATAGGGCGTTGAATGTAATGAAGAACAAGGATAAGCTCAGTAAGCCGACGTCAGCTGGTCGTGTGGACGGCAAAGGCTTGTCGACAAAATGGTCATCATACTATAACACTGGTGGGCGAAAGGAGAAAAAGACCAGCTCGGAAAGCCAGGTGCGCGAGGTTCAAGAACTCAGGGCACAGGTGGCATGGATTCCGGAGATTGTCCAAGAGCAAGTGCAACAACAACTCGGAGCGACGATCACCGCCATTGTGCCTACCTTGATCCAGGGGATTAGTGCGTGGATTGCGGGTGGCCAACAGGGGCCGCCCCCGATTCCTAGCTTCACGGCCAGCAACTCGCAGAACACGATGGTGGGGCCATTGGTGTCTCCGGCGGAAGCGGCATTGGTGTCTCCGACGCCGGCACGGGAGCTTAATGCACCCGGGTGTATGTCGGCCGGCACCTCTGCAGCAAGCGGCCCCTCCGTCAACTGCACGCCCGCCATTGGCGGTGCCTCGACATTAGCCGAGCTCGACGCCATCATCACGGTAACTAATTAATCCTCTCTCGACCGAGGACTTCATCTCCTTGCCTTTGACTGGGCATCCCTGACGCCCTACATGTTTTCGCAGGGCGCCGCCGACGTTCCGTGCACTCTCCTGCACTTCGTGAACAACGAGTTGGTCGATGTCGCCAAGGGCAAAATCGTTCAACCGGGCAACCCCTTGTTCCACGGTACCCAGATGCCACCCAACTTGTTTAGGGTTCAACTGGTTCGGGTGCTGCCAGGCTGCGATGAGTTGTTACCTCCGATTCGACCTGTCGGGGCCGACGATGATGACGTGATGACGCTCAGCGCCTGCCTGAGCTGGCCCCTGCTTTGGCCGAAGAGCCAGATTCGTTTGGGGGCGAGGGACACCACCCCAAAGACAACACCGCCAGTTGTGCCGGCGCTAAGTCGGCCCCATGGCAAGACCGCTGCAACGGTGCCGGACATCCCTATGCCACTGGATCCAAACATGCATATGGGACGGGATTAGAACAACGACGACGACCATACATTTGCCAACGTCGATCAGTACTTTGCCGATCATGGGTACGGTGGCGACTTCATGGGGCCTCCTTCTCAAGAACCCAACCCAACAAAAGACGTGCGCGATCTAGCTGGTACCGCGGAGAAGCCAAGTTGCAACAGGTGTCGTCTGCAGTTCAGCTCTCAGGAGACGCCTCCAGCTGCCGACTTCACCGAGCCTCAGATAGGCGAGGTGCGAAATATGATCAGCCCCAACACACTCAAGAAGGCGGTCTGTGAGCAGAACTCGGTACCATTACAGGAGAAGAAGAAGGCACGCAAAAGAAAGACTAACAAGGGTGCGGGCCAGCCGGCACCGAGTTCGATCCGTGCTCAGGACGGGCCACCTTCACTTGAGGATATCTCGAGGAGGGTGCATGTGGCGGGTAGGCCGATGCTACCGAGAAATATGCTCGATGCTGCAACCGGTGCTATGCGGAGTCTGCATGACAGTGTTCTTTCTTTGGAGAAGCGGCGTCTCGAAGAGAAGGATGTGGCATACCCGGTTTTTGCGGCCAAGGTGCCAGAGGGCAAGGGCTTTGTGGATAACTCCATCGAGGGTATGATCGTCCTGCGGTTTGATGACATCCACGCTATGTTGAACCTTCATCCGCTGCACTACACCTTCGTTCGGCTATTTTCGCTGAGTATGGAGATGCGGATCATTCGCGACAAGACCCCGGACATCATGATAGTCGACCCCTTCTAGATGCGTGCCAAGATCTTGGGCAGCGCTGGGGACCGGCAAGTCCCGAGTTCTTACCTCGAAGGCGTCATTCTGGCAAACCAAGATAAGGATAACTTCCTCGTGCCTTACTTTCTTGAGTAAGTCCTCCCCTCAACTGCCCCGTAACATATGAATTCTTAGATTTCGATCGTTTTTCTTTTAACATTCGGTGTTTTCTGCAGTGACACACGTTGCACGCTCATCCTCCTAAGCCCCAAATATTCCATGGCCACGTATTTCGACCCGGACCGTCAGTCGAACGTAGACTACACAAATGTCAAGAAGGTTCTTGATGATGTTCTCCCCGGCTACGTCAAATCTGGAGGCACCTTCACCAGGCCTATTCGTAAGTACGGCAAGCACGTGTTCTCCCACAATACGATGTTCTGCTGCGTCAAGCAGCCGCCTGGCGGTCAGAAGGGTGCCTACTACGCCCTCCATCACATGTGGGCGATCGTACGGGACCATCACAAACTTCTGCTACCGAGTAGACTCAAAGATTGGGCCGTGAGCGTGTCGGCAATCCAGGATGCAGACATCAGACAAGAATTCTTTCGCATCCAGTCGGAGTTTGCGGAAATCATCCATCAAGATGTCCTTCGTACCGCGGGGCAGTTCTACCTCAGAAATCAACCGTCCAACAATGACATCGACACAATCCTACAAATGCAGGCTGACAACGCCCATTCTTTCATGACTCCCACGATAGACGGCGACTTCATCCACGCCCCGGTCCCTTGAGTCTCATGTTGTAATTAAACTTTAATGAACTTGTAGTATGTCTCTTTGGTTTTGAGAGTCGTTCAACTTAAGATGTAATCAATGCTATTAATGTCTTGCTTTTCTCTTCCGATCGTTCTGTTGCATACTTATATATTGCTTATGTATTGTCTGTGAATTGGTACTAACGTTTCGTTTGGCTACTGCATAGCGATGCCGTGGTATGTCGTGTACAAGGGTAAGGTTCCCGGAGTCTACGACGACTGGGAGGAGTGTCGGAGACAAGTTCACCGATTCAGCGGTAACAGTTACAAAGGGTACGCCACTAGGGCCGAGGCCAAATCTAGATACGCCCGCTATCTAGCGGGAGAGGGGAGGGAGCGTTGGAGGAACCGGATGAAGACGAGTTTCATCGTGATGATGCTCATCGTGATGACCGCAGCTCTCTTCTATGTGATGGTAGTTTAGATGATCAATATCGACTTGTAATGTGAAGACAAACTCGCGGTCTCGAGACTAGTAATATAATGTTCTATCTTTGTTCGGTCTTTTCAATTCAGAGACTAATATGATGACTTGTATTCGGAGACTAAAATGATGAATTGTATTCAGAGACTAATCTTCTATTGTATTCGATGAATCTGTTGTTGATGTGTGCTGTCTATATTTTGTCCAATTATACATTTTGTAACCTGTGCAAAAACAGAAAATAAAAAAATAAAAAAAACCTAATATTCATACTAATGGCGCATCACATCATAGTGCGTCATTAGTATGCCAAAGGATACTAATGGCGCATCATTAAAGAGTGCGCCATTAGTATGCCGAAGTTACTAATGGCGCATCTTGTTGTCGTGCGCCATTAGTATGCCAAAGCACCTGGGTATACATGGCCCCCTGGGAGGCATACTAATGACGCACTGTTGTATATACTAATGGCGCATCTGGGGTGCGCCATTAGTATACCAGATACTAATGGCGCACCTGTGGTGCGCCATTAGTAAAATATACTAATGGCGTGCTACTAATGGCGCACCACTAATGCGCCATTAATGGCCAAATTAGGTGCGCCATTAGTAGGCCTTTTCCTAGTAGTGATTGTGGGCGCAACTTTATATACACTAAATGATAAGCTACATCACTAATTGACTGAAACATACTGCCCACTCCAAAAAGTCGCCCCGAAGATCTACACAAATTTCATTGTAAGTGAGGTGAACATTATGACATGCACCTAGCCTCATGTCTCCACACCAGTGTCATGCTTGGTTCATTGTCTACATTCATGTCATGGAATAATCAATAATTTGAAGTATGAAATAAGCAGTAAAACTTGTGGCTGGTCGAAAATATTGGGCATGACTTGTGCTAAAAATGAAAACATTGAGTGACTGAAATGTTGTGAAACGGAAATTAACGAGCGCTTCGTGATATTTTCAACACTCATTTGACGCCTTGTATGGTTGGAGCACTCCAAATAAATATGCATATGAATATTCCATATAGATAAGAGGTGAATAGTAGAATAAAAGGCTACTGTTATGTAAATATATTAAACATCAACTAATAAGTATGGATGGACGAACAACTTGGGCATGACTTGTGCTAATAAATGTAAACATTTAGTGTCTGAAATTCTGCAAAACGGAAATTAATCAAGTTTCGCCATAATTTTGGCACTCTATTGGAGGCCTGCATAGTTTGAGCATTCGAAATAAATATGCATGTGAGACTCCATATGGAGAAGAGACGACTCGAATAAAAGGCCACAAAATATTTACATATACGAAACATCAATTAATATTAAGGAGTATGGATGGACAAAAAAATAGGCATGACTTTTGCTAAACATTATAAACATTGAGTGTCAAAATTTTGTGAAACAGAAACTAATCAATGTTTCGCCATAATTTCGGCACTCTTTTAAAGCCATGTTAGCTCGTGTATCAAACATGAGCATAATAGTCACCACACAACATGATATCCATGATATCCAGCAAACATGAGCATAATAGTGACCACACATCCATAATAAAGAAACTATAACTGAGCAAATCCTTGGATAGCATTCTGGTAGCTCAAATAGATATATGAGTTCTACTCATACGCAAGTAAGATAAAATGATTATCCTAACAGTTCAATGATTTAATATGCAATTGTATTTAATAAATGCAGCTAACATGGCGTATTGTTAAACATTTCTTAGATAGAAATAATGATAAACTAGAAATGCGACATCAACTCATGCTACAAGGAAAGGGATAAATCTCATTACTCCCTGTAAATATCAGCATTTTGTCTAAACAATAGTGTTGTGTTGTTAAAAGAAACATGCATTATGATCGTATGGCTGCTCCAATATGGATGGACGAATGGAATATAAGGCTACCAATCAGCAATAAAATATAGCATTCATGTACAATCTATAAATATGTGAATCTATAAAGATGTGAATCAAATCTAAAGTTCTTCTATATCTAGAATCTGTAAACATGCAAATCAAATCTAACATTCATCTACGATCTATAAATAGATTTGCTATTTCACATCTAGATATGAAATAGTTCTAACCACACGATTTAGACATTAAGATTAGTGTTTTTAGTCTTTTTCGTTTGTTCAAAGTGCTTGAGGACATCATGCGCCTACTCTTCATTTGTTCAAAGTATTTTTGATTGATGAGCCGGTCAGACTCAACGACATGAGCATGCATTTTGTTCGCTTTAGCTATGAACCATTTACCTGCATTGCTTTGTTGTGCTCCGGCATGTTTGTAGGTACCCTACTTGTAGTACATCACAGGTCATGGAGCTGGCTCACGACTGTGTTTTTTTTTCTTTCTTTTTTTTCTTTTTTCTTCTTTTTTCATTTGTGTGTTTCAAATTCATAAACTTTTTCAATTCATGATTTTCTTAGTTTATTTTTTATCTTTTATCTTTTTCATTTTTCATTTTTTATTTTTTAAATTCATGAATTTATCATTGTTAGTTGACTGTCCACCACCAAAGAAAGGGGTTGTCTTTTTTGTTGTCCTCTTGCATGTCCGCCCTTGATACGCAACTAGGCCTGATCTTTTTTTGTCTCAATTGCAAGTCCATCCTCGACTCATAACTGGGGCTTGACCGTTTTTAGTAGCAAGTCTACATTTGACTCGCAACTAGGGTCCGACCTTTTTTGTCTTAGTTGCAATCCCACCCTCGACTCGCAACTGGGGCTTGAACTTTTTTTGCCTTTGTTGCAAGTCCGCCCTTGACTCGCAACTGGAGCTCAACTGGTGCCCTACTACCGATCCCTCATCTGCACTCCTTTCAGAGGTGAGATATTTTGGTTCTGGTTCATGGTTCTAGCCTCTCTGTTTGTCCTCTCCGAGATCAAATCACACAGGGGTTTTGTTAGTTGACTAGGGCTTGGCGCCATCGTATAGTACAAGCATTAGTAGAAGTGTGAATGCTCGTATCGCATGATGTCTTGTCCGTCGTACGTAAGGTTAGTATGAAATCAGTTAGCATGATTTTCACCCAGAAATAGTTGTTTAGCAGTCATGGCTCTGAATATCCTTCTCCTTTAGGAACCTGGTGAAATCAGGCAAAAGCGGGAGCATGAGTGTGGTAAAATTCCAAAATTGCTATGACTATTATGCAAAAACAAGGGTTAGAAAGTGATACAAAATGGACTCATCGGCCACAATGCTTGCTGATACCCCGCATAGTGGATTAAGACCATGTCCCGATGCTACTAAAAAATTTCAGGTCCTCCCATCATCATTGTTGTTCTTTTTATTCAGGAAGGCCCAAGCTTAGTCTTGAGGGGAAACAAAATTTCAACTCCATACTCTAGAATGAAATTAATGTCCTTTGTGTACCTATTTAGTGTTGTCCTCCTCAAGCCACAACTGCTTCTCGATGCGGAGGCACCTCTTAAACTAAGATATGAGTAGGACCTTGGCTTGTTCAACTTTTCCCTTACTCTGGAGATATGCCATGGGAACGAAACATACATCTGTTCCATTTCCTTGCAGAAGTCCAAGAGGATTCATTGGTGAACTAGGACCCGTTATTCGTTATGATGTAGCTAGGTACCTCAAAGCGAATCACCATGCTTTTGTGGAACATCTTGCGACGATAACCAAGATAGGTCTAGTGATAAGAATGGCCTCGACCCACTTGGTTAAGGTATCTACTAACACGAATAGGAATTTGAAACTATGTGAAGCTGGTAGGAAGGATCCCAATAAACCCAATCCTCGGGCTGGGAAGGGCCATGATAGGGGTATCATTTGCAATGCTTGACGGGTAGGTAAATTTTTCGGCCATGATACTAACACTCCTTACATTGGATCACAATTTTGCTTGCATCAGGAGGGTAGTAGGCTAGTAAAAACCTTGTTTGAATGCCTTTATGGTTAGGGTTCAGAAGGAGGCATGTGAGGGAGTCCTGGACTAAGGGGTCCTCGGGCGTCCGACCTATTAGCCATGGGTCGGACTGATGGGCTGTGAAGATACGAAGACCGAAGACCGCACCTGTGTCCGGACAGGACTCTCCTTGGCATGGAAGGCAAGCTTGGCGATCAAATAAGTAGATTCCTTTCTTTGTAACCAACCTTGTTTAACCCTAGATCCTCCCGGTGTCTATATAAACCGGAGGACTTAGTCCGAAGAGAGGATAGTCATGACCGTAGTCATACAGGCTAGGCTTTTAGTGTTTAGCCATCTCGATCTTGTGGTAGATCAACTCTTGTAGTACTCATATTCGTCAAGATCAATCAAGCAAGAAGTAGGGTATTACCTCCATAGAGAGGGCCCGAACTTGGGTAAACATCGTGTCCCCTATGTCCTGTTACCATCAACCTTAGACGCACAGTTCGGGACCCCCTACCAGAGATCCGTTGGTTTTGACACTGACATTGGTGCTTTCATTGAGAGTTCCACTATGCCATCCTCAAAAGGTTTGATGGCCCGTTCAATCATCAATAATGACGCTGTTCAAGGAGAAAATTTCCTCCCCGGACAAATCTTTGTGTTCGGCGGCTTCGCACTACGGGCCAACTCGTTTGGCCATCTGGAGCAGATCGACAACTATGCCTTTGGTCATCAGGTCAGATTTGGAAGCTTGAACTACGTCAGGGATATCCGCGGAGACTTGATCTTCGATGGATTCGATACCACGGCAATCGCTCCCCATCACCTCGATGAACATGACTTAGATCTATCATTGGGCCATACCCAGGAAATTGCACCTGTAACCGCTCTGGCCTTAGATCCGGAGCAGGTCGCGCTATCTGAGGACAGGAAGCTTACCCCCGCCACGGAAGCCACAGACTCCACGGCGTCGGAGCCGCACACAGACCTAACCTTTGGTAATGCCTGTGTCACTGGAACCTCGGGCTCGTTTCCGGTTAAAAGTTCCGAACTATGTGCGTCCGCGCACGTCGAGCATGACCGGTTATCAATCGCCGAATTCAGCACCGTGGATATCTTCCGGCACTCACCCTTGGGCGATGTGCTGAATTCATTAAAAAATCTATCCTTAGCGGGGGATTCACAGCCGAACTATATCCAGTTCGAACTAGAAGCTGATGATAGGGAATTTTGCTTCCCACCCGCCACCCACTTCATAGCCACGGTCGAGGACTTAACCAACACGCTTGATTACGGCTCCGAAGGCATCGACGGTATGGACGACGATGCTGATGAGGAGCAAAACCAAAATCCACCATTTACTGGACGCTGGACGGCCACTTCTTCGTACGATGTGTACATGGTGGACACACCCAAAACAACCAACGACGATGACAAAGAAAACCCAGTCGAGAATAAACCTCCTGAGACACAGCAAAAGCATCGGCGTCCTCGGCGCCGCCCTAAGTCACGTCGTTCAAAAGACAGCAATGCTGGTACCAGAGAAAATAATACTCCGGGCTACGCCGAAAACAATGAAGACCTTGCCGAGGTAACATCCGAACATGAGGAGCAAGAAAACGGGCAAGCTAGCCCCGACGAACAGTCCAGGGCAAACGACTCGGAGGACGGTAGTTAATGTCTGCTCTCCGAGGATGAGGAAAGCCTCGGCAACGAAGATTTCATCGTGCCTGAGGAACCTCTCGAGCAGGAGCGCTTCAAGCGCCAGCTAATAGACACTGCAAGGAGCCTGAAAAAGAAGCAGCAGCAGCTTCAAGCTGACCAAGATCCGCTCGTCGACAGGTGGATTGATGTTCTAGCAGCTGAAGAATAGAGCCTCAGACGCCCAGCCAAGAGTTACCCGAAGCAAAGGTTTCTACCTCAGTTCGATGAAGAGGCGCCGGAGCTAATACCTCCCTCACGTAATGCGGCCGATCGACCACTACGCGGTCGGGACAGTGCGGCGGACCGACCACCACGTGGTCGGGATAGAGTGGCAACTCAGGCTGAACAGTAGCCTGCCCCACCGCCACATAAAAATAGAGACAAAACAGTTCGGGGTCATACATACGACCTCCGGCAGACCGTGGATAGTAGAGCAGGATATACCCGATCGATTTACGGATCGCAGGGACATTTTTCGACACGTGATGATGGCTACCTATTCGTACGTGACAAACCTAGTCCCGCCCGAGCCGACAACCGCAGATGGACTCCATCGGAGCTACGTCACGATGCGGCCAGGCATAAAGGCGCCGCACACCCTCTTTGCTTCACTAATGAAGTAATGGATCATGAATTCGCCGAAGGGTTCAAACCCGTGAATATTGAATCATACGATGGGACAATTGATCCCGTGGTATGGATCGAGGACTTTATCCTCCACATCCACATGGCCCGCAGAGATGACCTCCATGCTATCAAATACCTCCCACTAAAGCGTAAAGGACCAGCTCGACACTAGTTAAACAGCCTGCCTGGAAATTCTATCGGCAGCTGGGAGGACTTGGAAGAAGCCTTCCTCGACAACTTCCAAGGTACATATGTCCAGCCACCAGACGCCGATGACTTAAGCCACATAGTTCAACAACCTAGAGAGTCAGCCAGGAAATTCTGGACTAGGTTCCTAACCAAAAAAAAACCAGATCATCGACTGTTCGGATGCGGAAGCCCTAGCGGCCTTTAAACATAGCATCCGCGACGAATGGCTCACCCTCCACCTCGGCCAAGAAAAGCCAAAATCTATGGCAGCCCTTACGACACTCATACCCGCTTTTGCGCGGGTGAGGATAATTGGCTGGCTTGTAGCAAAAACACAGCCGGCGAGGCAGGCCCCTCCGAGATCAAAAACAGCAATGGCAAGCTCCGACGTAACAGACACAAACGCCGAAGCAATGGTAATAATACCGACGACACCACAGTCAACACCGGATTCAGCGGCTCCAAGTCCGGCCAGCGGAAGAAACCATACAAAAGAAACAATCAAGGACCATCCAGCCTGGACCGCATACTCGATTGCCCGTGCCAGATACATGGCACCCCAGACAAACCAGCCAATCATACCAACAGAGATTGTTCGGTTTTCAAACAGGCCGACAAATTAAACATCGAGAACATGGAAAAGGGATCACAAAGAGAGGACGACGAGGAGGAGCCCCGGCAACCGAACACAGGGGGACAGAAGAAGTTTCCGCCTCAAGTCAAAACAGTGAACATGATATATGCTACACACATCCCCAAAAGGGAGCGCAAGTGCGCACTAAGGGACATCTACGCGATAGAGCCAGTCGCCCCAAAATTCAACCCATGGTCGTCATTCCCGATCACCTTTGATCGTCGGGATCATCCAACTAGTATCCGTCATGGCGGCTCAGCCGCGCTAGTCCTCGACCCTATCATTGACAAATTTCACCTGACGCGTGTCCTTATGGACGGGGGTAGCAGCCTCAATCTGCTCTATCAGGACACAGTGTGCAAAATGGGCATTAATTCATCACGGATCAAACCCACAAATACTACCTTCAAAGGAGTCATACCAGGTGTAGAGGCCCGCTGTATGGGCTCAATCACGCTCGAGGTTGTCTTCAGATCTCCGGACAATTTCTGAAGCGAGGAGTTAATCTTTGACATAGTCCCCTTTCGCAGCGGCTATCACGCACTGCTCGGACGGACCGCATTCGCCCGATTCAACGCAGTACCACACTATGCTTATCTCAAGCTCAAGATGCCCGGTCCACGTGGCATCATAACAGTCAATGGAAATACGGAATGCTCCCTCCGTATAGAAGAGCACACAACTGCCTTAGCAGCAGAAGTACAGAGCGGCCTTCTCAAGCAGTACCTTAATTCGGCTGCCGAGCCCACGGACACCGTCAAGAGGGTCTGAACTACCATGCAGCAGGACAGCTCGACTCGTCAGGAGCTAGACTAGCAATTCAGCCTCCGTCTCAGTCCTGGTCTAGTAGTGGCATTCGCACCACGCGTACATAACTACGCACTCAAAATTCCATGAGCATCAACAGAGGCACAACTAGTTTGTGATCCACAGTACGGCTCCACCGACACTGGATACACACATACTTTCACTCTTATTCGTTTCCTTTTCAGGTTTCAATCCCGCAAGCCCCATCTGATGGCCTGATCACCAGTCCTCTTGAAGGGTAAACACACCAAGACGGCGAGAAACGCAGACGTATGGGGGATTTTCAAGGTGGTTTCACTAACTATCACTCTACCTGTTTTTCAAGACCCACATGCAGCTCTCCATTGGTTTTTGGCATGTTAAATAGCATGTTTCTTATTGCACTACTTGTATCAATGCGCCTCGACATATTAATCAAATTACAATGAAAACAGTTCACAGCTAGAGCTTTAGGGCCCCATCTTATCACCTTTGCACCCTTTCTGTTTTCTTTTTTCCTTCTTCTCCCCTGTGGGTAACCCTATCAGGTAGCACCCATACACATTGGTACATTTGATGTTTGCCAGGGGCTTCATAGCACCCCACACTATGGCAACAAAAGTCCGAACACTTTTTATAGTGTAGTTCGGCACCCTGAATTTAGCACTATATGCATTGGCTCCGAATCATGTCTTGGTCAATAGTTGGGTTGCCCGGCTCCTGTGCTTGCTGCCTTACGTTCCGCTATATCGGCTAAGGTAGTAAAGCGAGAACTACTACGATTGTGCCTTGGTTTATCCAAAGGAGCACCTCAGTAGAGAAAGCCGAAAACTGATTGTCATGATGCGGCGAGAGCCGGTCAACTCTTCGGAGGTTGCAAATCGTTGGAGATTTCTTCCGCATTAACGAAGGATTGGTACTTCCCGATCAGACGCTTGTAGCACTCTGGTTCGGATACCAGGGGCTGCGCCCATGTTTTTATTGTCAAACTCCTATGGCTAAGTGAGGGCATTAAAGCCGCATAGTCTGATTGCATGGTTCGTTGCGCTAAACAACTCCTTCAAGGACCATATAATTGGATCAAGATTGTTTAGATTCCATCCCGAGCACCTCCATACTACCTACGTGGGGGCAAAAGCCGACGACTGACCAACCCTCAGATTTCATACAACACGGCCGCACAGGACGTAAAATTTAAAACATAACAAGCATTATATTACAATCTCACCTTGTTTTAACGTACAAGGTAGAAGGAACTTGAATACATTCAGTCAAAGATAATGTCCTGCGAACACTGCGTCGCTACAATACGAGACCCCTCCAGGATGTCGCCAAAATACCGCTCGGGTATACGGTGCTCCTTGCCCTCGGACGGCCCCTCGGTCACAAGCTTGGTGGCGTCCATCTTCGCCCACTAGACCTTGACGCGGGCAAAGGCCATACGCACGCCCTCGATGCAGACGGACCGCTTGACGGCGTCCAGCCTAGGATAGGCATCCACCAGCCGCTTCACGAGGCTGAAGTAACTATCGGGTATAGCTTCGGCTGGCCACAGATGGATTATTAAATCCTTGATGGCCATTTCGGCCACCTTGTGCAGCTCAACCAGCTGTTTTAGCTGATCGCTGAAGGGCACCATATGTTCTGGCGCAAGATATTGCGACCAGAATAGTTTCTCCGTGGAGCTCCCTTCTTCGGCTGGGAGGAACTCCGCAGCGTCGGACAGACTACATGGCAGATTAGCAAAAGCCCCTGAAGAACTCCGAATCCGGGTTAGTAAAAGATACTTCCTCTTTACATACTTGCTTTACATACTAAATGCCTTACCCGCCGCGATCATCCTAGCCTCCTGGATCTCTTGGAGGGCGCCCTGGGACTCACTCTGGGCCGTCTCCGCACTCTGACGAGCCTTGACGAGTTCGGTCTCTTGAGCCGACGCATCGCGCTCCAAGGTCTCGCACTTCCTCACGGCGTCCTGGAGCTCTTGTTGGACCTCGTTGACCTGGGCCTTAAGCTTCTTACGGGCGGCCTACTCCTTGACGGACTTCCCCTCGGCTTCGGCCAGGGCCTTTCTCAGGGCCTCGACCTCGGTCGTCGCTTCTATACATACCATGACACTTCGGTCAATGCATATCATTTTTCTTTTTCCGAATACATAACAGGTTATCACATACCTTATTTTTCTTGGAGCTGCCTCCTCACCTGGCCGAGCTCCTCCTCGACCTGCTCCAGTCTCCGCTTCAGTCCGGAGACCTCGGCAGTATGCGAGGCTGCGGCCAACAGCGACACTTGCGTATTCATTTCAGACAAATTTAGTTAGTTTCCTGCAATAAAGGATTGATCCTCTGTCCGGCTTTTTCTTTCCGAACACCGGACAGTGTCTCAGGGGCTACTGTCTATCTTGGGGTTTTCTCCTTTTTCTGTCGTTGACCTCAAAACCTGTCAGCAGGCTGCTGCAGGCTTCGGTTAGTTGCTCTTGGCGGACTGAACCCTTTCAATCACTGTGCCCATAAGAACACGGTGCTCATCAACAATGGAAGCGCCCCGCAGCGCTTCAAGCAGATTATCCGGTGCCCCTGGTTGGACAGTGGTCACCGGCGGAATAGGCATACCCCCTTCTTTCGAAGGAGGTTGCGCGCCGGATTCCGGAGCTGTATCAGTCTCCGGAATCAAATCCGGCTGAGGGCCGAACTGAATACGCCCCACAGCACCAGTCTCCATGGGGATTGGCTCCCCCTGGTGTCCGGCGACGGAGGCCTCGCCTTCTGGCGCCTCCTGAGGCCCCCCGGCCTGGGAAAGTCCTTCGGGACAATACCTCTGCATCGACCTTGGCCTTGGGGGAGTAAGCTGTCAGCGGTGACTCGCTGGCCATTGCCCTTGAATCCAATGAACCTCGTGACGAGGATCGCTGGGAGCTGTGGTGGGTCGGACTGCAATAGCATAACTAATCATGTCAAATACAACAAAGAGGAGAGGCTAGATTTATGGTCATGTACGAGTCTTAGCACTTACGATGCAGCTGGAGGGGGTGTCGCTCCGGACTGCTGTCAACGTTCCACGCGGAGTTATCCGCGAGGGAGCCATTCCCTTTCTTGGGTGCCTCTACCTCCAGAATTGTGGAGGCCGCCCTCTTCCTCCCCCCCCCCCATCAGAGGGAGAATCGCTCTCCTCCTCCTCCTCATCGTCGTCGTCTCGATGGCGGAGGAGCGGGTCTTGTCTTCGGACATCGCGTCCGAAGCGCCCTTGCGGCGGGGGCCACTCCAGACCCCCTTGGCCTTCCCCTTCGCCTTATAGGGCGCCGGCACCAGCATCTTCGCTACACGCGGGATGACTGGTTCTTCAGGCAGCGGAGCCGGACACTGGATCCGCTTCCCCCTCTCCATCCATTCCTAAAGAAGCAATGATAATAAAAACTCAGATATCATCCTTGAAACAAGCAAGTAGGGGATGCATTAAAAATAACATACCTCATTGGCGAGGTGGCTAATGTCGTGCCCGCGATCCGAGTCTGCGGCCGGCGGTGTCTCGTTGCCCTTGAAGAGCAACTTCCAGGCGTCTTCGTGAGTGGTTTCGAAGAGCCTCTTCAGGGTATGGTGCTTCTTCGGATTGAACTCCCATAGAGGGCGGCTTCGGCTTTGGCACGGAAGAATCCGGCGAACTAGCATCACCTGGATTACGTCGACGTGCTTGATAACTTTATCCACCATGCTCTGAACGCGCGTCTGCAGCGCTACCAGCTTGTCTGACAAAGACCAATTCGGGCTCTTCTCAACCCAGGAGGTGAGCCGCGTTGGAGCGCTAGAATTGAATTCGGCAGCTGCGGCCCAGTTGGCGCCGCGGGGTTCTGTGATGTAGAACCACTGTTTCTGCCATTCCTTGACAGTCTCCATGAAAGTGCCTTTCGGCCAGGAGACATTGGTCAGCTTACTCACCATGGCTCCTCCACACTCCACGTGTTGGCTATCCACCACCTTCGGCTTCACATTGAAGACCTTGAGCCACAGCCCGAAGTGGGATTGGATGTGGAGGAAGGCCTCACACACGACGATGAACACCGAGATGTTGAGGAAAGAGTTCGGGGATAGATCATGGAAGTCTATCCCGTAATAGTACATCAGCCCGCGGACGAAACGGTGGAGTGGAAACCCTAGCCTGCGGAGGAAATGAGGGATGAATACCACCCTCTCATTGGGCTCGGTGTGGGGACGACTTGCCCCTGGGCTGGAAGATGGTGGGTGATTTCCTTCGCCAGGTACCCGACCACCTAAAGCTTAGTAATGCCCTTCTCCTTGACGGGGGAGACCATCCACTTGCCTTGACCTCTGGATCTGGACATGGTTGAGTGCTTGCTCGATTGGGAAGAAGATGAGAACATGGGCGCTGGAGCTCAAGAGTGGAAGGGCAGAGGAAGAGAGAAGGCATGGGAGAAAAAGGGGGGATCCTTATCCCCTTATGAAGGCAGTGAATATCGAACGCCTCCCCTCTCGCCCTAAAACTCGCCTATTCCCAAGGGCTGCGTAAACGGCACGGTTGGGTTACTCACGCCCGTATTGATGAAAATCCCGCAATAAGCACTACAAAAAAATACACTTCCGTGATGATATGTGTTTGTCACAATAGGTCGCGTTTTTTGTCATGCATGTAGATCCATGATGATTTTATGACAGAATCAAGATAGTCATACCTGTGCTATCGTAGAAGTGTTCCATGACATTACCAAAATTATCATCACAGAAGTGTCCACTTCCATGACGATAAATCGTGCGTCACAGAAGTGCTTTCGTCAAGGGTCACCGACACGTGGCATCCACCGTAACGGAATGCCGTTAAGCTATCGGGTCCTGTTTTGGATCTGATAACCTTTTAACATCCCAGACCAATGGGGATTTTCCACATGTAAAATCAGCATTGGCCGGAGGAAACACATGTTGCCTCACCGTTGGGACAGATGTCATCCACTCATTGGACAGGAGGCGCCTATGATAGGTCGACATGTGGCACGGCCCAACAGTGGCCCATTCCGGTGAAAAAGGTTGGCCCAGTAAAAATTAGTAGGCCGGCCCATATAAGGCCTACTTGTGTCAGGTCCATTTAAGCCCACGGCCCATATGAGATGTGCCAATTCGGCCCGTCAATGACCCGTTAAAGATTTGACACCATTGTAGCCCATCGTCAGTTCGAGCCCATTAACAGCTCGCTATATTTTTGGGATCAATATCGGCTCGATGAGATTTTGGCCTGTTAACGGCCCATTCAGTGGATGGGACAATTTTCATGATGTACATATTTCGGCCTTTTAGCGACCCATTTAAATGTTGGGCTAATTTCCGGCCCCGTGTGTCTTTCAGCCTGTTGACGACCCATAAATCAGTTGGGCCATTTGTAGTCGGACCTGAGTTTCGACCTTTCAGCGACCCATTTAAGTGTTGGGCCAATTTACGGTCCGGTGTGTCTTTCAGCCTGTTGACGTCTCATATATCTGTTGGGCCATTTGTAGTCGGACCTGAGTTTTGGCCTTTTAACGGCCCATGCCCTTCATGGTCTAATACCAGCCCGGTTTCTCTTTCGGCCTGCTAAAGGCCCACAACACAGTTGGGCCATTTACAATACGACCTGACCTTCGGCCTCTTAGCGGCCCATGCTCTTCATGGTCCAGTACAAGCTCATTGTCTCTTTCGGCCTGCTAAAGGCCCACAGTATAGTTGGGCCATATGTAGCCCGAACTTAGTAACGGCCTGTTAACGGCCCGTGAAATCAATTGGGCCCACCTGTATCCCGCTTCGATGTCGGCCTGTTAACGACCCGGGAATTAAGAGGGCTGACCATTAACTTTCGGCCTAGTAACGGCCCATTAACTTAATGGGCCCACTAAAGTTCGTACATGTCTTTAGGCCAAATTAGATAATTTGAGCCCATTACGACGAGCAATTATGCACAGGACCAAAACCGATCAAGCAAAGGTACGGCGTACAGGGAAAAATGTTGCACATCCAACATATATTACAGGAAATTACATCCACTGGGCAATCAAAGATTGATTGCAATGCAAAAAAATGAACAGAACCTAATGATCTACAATGTCACAATCTGGAACCTCAGCACAAATGACGCCCATAAGCATGTGGGCAAGTTCTTGCTGCTTTGCTACACTGTCTCTGAAAACATTGATCAGTTGTTGTGTCGCATGACTCTGCACCTCTGATTCCTCCACCATTTCCATCATTCCTTCAGCCATTAATTGGTTCAAAAACATACATTTTTTCCATTGCATTCGAGATAGAGGATACTGAACAGATTCAGATGGCGATTTTGGCAGGCTTGTATTATTGATAGTGGAGAGTGTCTCGACCACTGCATCATAACATAAATTAGGAGGGGAACCAAAAAGATTAATCATGAGTTATTGCCATATTACCTGGCCTAGATTTATTGGAAAGAAACAATGGGGTTGCCTTGCTTTTTATAGAGTTTGTCTTCTTATCTTCAGCAGCCTGCACCAAATTAAGACACTAGCATTGCTATCATTAGCCAAGTCAGATAATAGGAAAGCAACATTGGCACAACGAATGTTTGGGCAACTAGCCAACACCAAATTAACACAATATGGCACAGCTATCATCAGCCAGGTAAGGTAATACGAAAGCAACATTGACACAATGAATGAATGGGAAACCAGAGCAACACTACAAATCAGTAATATGCATGATATGAGATAGTACACTCATGCAGCTCAGTATGCAAAACTACTAGGCAGTTTTCTTTACAAAAATCAACATTGGCGCCATTAACATTTTGCTACAACTAATTTTAGATTAGATAAAGGTTGGATTCACGCTAATTAACAAAATACATGCTGATGTAAAAATATAGTGATATACAACAGGTACTTACATCAGCATTGGAGCACAGAGAATTCCCGCAAGATATTTTCCTTGAATACAATCCCAATGAAGGAAGATTTCTATCATTTATCCTTATTTTCTAAAAGGGAGATGGGTAATAAACATGTAGAAAATATGATCAGAATGCTATAAAATTTCATGATGCGAGGATACGCACACGCTTCTTAGAATGGAGTTGGCATTCTTTTGTTGGACTGGAGCGGACAAGTTCTTTGGCCACTAGAATCTGCTTATTATTAGTGGGAGTTGGGTTTCTCTGTGCTGGAGCAGTATCTATGAAAAATGGAGTTGGTTTTTTATCTCCTGGCGTTTGGATCTTTTGCAAAGACCTGGTTTGTAACCCTTTAGATTCTAACATAGCCGTCTTCCCCTTGCACGCCTTATATAGAAGAATGGTGCTTCAATTATAAAATATGCTACAACAGAGATGGAATAGGTACTGAAGAATAGAAAGACATGACATATTGACATGTATTCCCTCCATCTGGAAATAAATGGATGGGTCTAGGCGTATTGCAGTTCTAGATACATCCAGTTTTATCCATTTCTGCTACATGTAATCCAGAAGGAGGGAGTATGATGTAAGAGCTAGGGATACGACAGGACAACACAGTTAAATAACACTGAAAACCCACTGCAGAACCAAAGTAATAAAACCCACTGATATGAGATAGTACACTCGTGTAGCTCAGGATGCAAAACTACCGGGTAGTTTTCCTTACAAAAATCAACATTGTGGCCTTTAATCATACATTTTGCTAGAACTAAATTTAGATCAGATAAAGGTTGGATTCATGTCGATTAACAAAAATATATGCTGATGTAAAAATATAGCGATATACAACAGGTACTTACATCTGCATTGGAGCATAGAGAATTCCCGCAAGAATCTTTCCTCATAGACGATACCAGTGTAGAAATTCTTCTATCTGTTAAGCTTATTTTCTAAAAGAGAGATGGGTAAGAAACATGTAGAAAATATGATCAGCATGCTATAAAATTTCATGATGCAAGGATACGCACACGCTTCTTAGAATGGAGTTGAGATATTTTTGCTAGACTAGAGCGCACTAGTTCTTTGGCCACTGGAATCTGCTTATTATCAGTAGGAGGGGGTTTCTCTGTGCTGGAGCAATATCTATAAAAACTGGAGTTCGTTTATTATCTGCTGGCGTTTGGATCTTTTGCAAAGACCTGGTTTGTGCAAAGACCTGGTTTGTAACCCTTCAGTACATAGTCGTCTTCCCCTTGCATGCCTTGTGTAGAAGAATGGTGCTTCAATTATAAAACATGCTATAGTATAGAGATGGAATAGGTACTGAAGAATAGAAAGGCATGACATATTGACATGTATTCCCTGCATCCGAAAAAAATGGATGGGTCTAGGCGTATTTCAGTTCTAGATACATCCCTTTTTATCCATTTCGGCAACATGTAATCCGGATGGAGGGACTATGGTGTAAGAGCTAGGGATACGACAGGACAACACAGTAAAAAACACTAGTTGAATGTAAAACTGTATGCTAGCGGAATACGTATAGAAAAAACTAAGGCAACATACACATGTATGATTGGGAAACTAAGATGGCAATGCAACAGAGCACTACAACAACACTTCAATGTAAAAAAACATGGTATGGTAGACAGATGAAGTACATATTGATGAATAACAATGCATAAGATATTCAGAAGCATGATGTCCAAATTAAGCAGATGGCATTGCGATAGAGTAGAATGACAGTACTTGAATTTGAAAACATGTTATCATGAATGGAATAGGTACTGAAAAACAGGAAGGCATGACATATTTACATGCATGATTAGCATGCTAAGCACATGGCATTGCAACAGAGTAGATACACTCTAGGACATTATATGCATGTTGTACCCATATCGCGGGCCAAGTTAGAGCAAGGACCTTGTGGGTGAAGAGGATTCAACATCTTTCTGCAAGTCTTTTAAAGAACTGCCTTTACATGTTCCATCATATTGGGTATCATTGACATCAAGTTTATTGGCCTTTGCATTGCTCCGTGAGGTTCTTGTGGATATATCGGTGTGTGCAATTATATCTGACATGCAGGGAAGACAACTAGTAGTTAGATTTATGTAATGAGTGCATGTAGGAGACGACATAAATAGTAGGACTAGGGTTAACTAGCAGCAGCAGGTCTCAAAAACTAAAGGGAGAACATAGATGAAAGCTACATAATATGTATCGTTTGTACTCGAGATTAACTAGATGACACACAAAAGTATTAAGGAACAACATAGGTAATACTAGAAGTGGTATAATACTATAATCACCAGCATGTGGGATAGCATTGGCTGATGGATGATAACTATGGAACAACGTTACCTAAAGAACAAGTATCTTAGGTGAACTATGGAACAACGTTAACTCCTGAACAAGACACGTAAGAGATCAGCATGAATATACAGTGAAATGTGATAATCTATTTTCCATGCTTAGACGAATAACAAAGCCATAAATGTTGCACACAAGTAAGATGAGGGTACAACCTATCTGGCCGCCATCCATAGGAGTGAGCATCATGTGCTGACTTGTCGATGGCCCTGCAGTTGTTGTGGCTGTCCATGTCGGGCATGCGCATTCGATGCAGGGAACTGTTGAGTGGGGACTATAGCTCCCTTCTGGTGTATGCTTCCCTTGTTGGAGCAGCCGCGGTGGGTCGAAAGATGGTGTGGCTGAAGATGCAGATAACACATAATGTTAGGAATGACACATCTCTTTGATCTAAAGAAATACAGTAAGAGATCAACAACAAGGTACGAGAGTGGTCACACGATTTTATTTTATTTTGGTATTGTCCGATCTACGCCGGATGGCTTGATGGCCGTCTTGTGCCTCCCGGCCGACATTGTTAGGAATCTTCCCCGAAGAGCCAGCGACCAACAGCAGAGCAGCCTCCCTCTGCCGTCCGTGGCCCCGGCCAAAACCCCGCTCCCTGCCCCACCGCACTGCCATGGTTGCGCCGCCCTCGGGCCAATCCACAAAGACTCCCCATCATCCAGATCTGGCGGCGGCAGTACCTTCAGCCTACACAACTCTAAGATAGCCATCTAAGCATTGCTTCCACGGCGAACTTGCGGCCCCGCACCCTTACTTTAGACACCAGCCAACCGGCAGCCGAGGAGCTCCGCCGCCTCGAGGGGTGCTGCTTCCCATTGGGAATCAATTGGCCCACAATAAAAATTCAGACAACTGATGCTTAAATAAAGTGATTTCGGATGAGGGTGCGACCTATCTGGCGGCATGGTGAAGTAGGCAGGTCGAGCTGCCGAGTCGGTGAGGCCGGCGCGGTTGCGGTGGCGACCGGCGTCAGGGAAACATCGCGACGGTCGACGGCTATGGGGATGCAGCGGCAGAACTCTGGACAGATCCGAAGTTGGAGCCACTCCGATGCTGTGAACAACACCGGGGGTGAATCGGCTCCGGTACGGTTCACGTGGCCGTCGTCGAGGCAGCTCCAGTAGCACGGAGTAAGAGGCACACGTCCCAATGCACGACAGCAAATGGACAACATCTCCGGCATTAGGGAGGAGGTCAACTATGAAATTGGTGCGGTGGGGGCGCCATGGAGGAGGGGCTGAGAGGTTTTGCGGCTCGGGAGAAGGGAGCTTCCGGGGAGAAGGTGATTTGGCGCCCACGAGGTATGAATGGGGGGGATTGGGAGGGGAGTGGAACCATGTTTTACGGACGCATTTGTCTAAAATGTGAGGGGGACTTACAGTTCTACCCCTGCCTTTAGGCTTCTCGGCTTGGGTCTGTGTACTGAGGGTCGGGGATAGTAGAGTAACTTTGCTTCTCCCCAAATAGTGGGCGGGAGCAATTTCGGGCGAGGAGGGCGTGTTTTGAAATATAGTGGCGCGAGCGATTTCGGGCGAGGAGAGCGTGTTTTGAAATAGTGGGCGCGAGCTATTTCGGGCGAGGAGAGCGTGTTTTGCCGACCATGGTTTATGAATTATTCGGCACATGTCATTTCGGCCAAGGAGAAGGCGCACTTGGATGAAGTTACGAACCTACCCTCGATGTACAACGGGCCAATTGATGTGTGTCCCACATAGGACGGTAATTTCGCGTCTCCCATTTATTTGCTCGGGCGAATTCCAGCGAGCAAAGGATGTTTAGCGGTTCATTCAAAATTTGGGAGAACGAGCATCCACGTCTACCTTACCAAGTCGGTTCGAATCAAATTTTGAAATATTAGCTTGCCACTTCTTTTTTAGATGGAGAGATGATGCTCAGGAGCAATGTGTTTTTACATGCTCGTTGCTAGCGATTTACTATATGACAAATAGTTGGCCCACTCAAAAATGGGAATCAAACCCAAAATGAAATATCTCGATTCAATGAAATAGCTCGTTCACCAGGTCAAAAATAGTGAACTAAATCCAAAATTGAACACCTCAAACGAGTAGCATGTTGTACAGTATTATAGTACTCCATGAACATGTTGAAAGTCAAATTAATGAACTTGTTTGATATACGCATATATCCGTTCATGTGTGGATTGCAGACAACATGTTCTCCAATTTAAATATTTGAATGCAAGTTTATATGGAAACATGGTTTATATCAGTCTTTGATGCATAAAATGCGACCTCCCCCTCTCCCGGACTCCTGCTCTCTCTCTCTCTCTCTCTCTCTCTCTCTCTCTCTCTCTCTCTCTCCGACAATCTTCAATTCTGTCGGACGCATCCAACACACAAACCTTGTTGGTCCCTCTCGCTTTATCTCCATCTCTCTCTCTCTTTGTGTGTGTGTGGGGGGGTCTTTCTAGTTACACTGGTAGAAAAAGGGCCTTTAGTCCCGGTTCGTAAGGGCCTTTAGTCCCGGTTCTGGAACCGGGACTAAAGGGTCGGTACTAATGCCCTGACCCTTTAGTCCCGGTTCAATCCAGAACCGGGACTAAAGGCCCTCCACGTGGCCGGTCCACCTTTAGTCCCGGTTGGTAACACCAACCGGTACTAAAGGAAATTTTCTGATTTTTTTTGAAATTTTTTTTGAAATTTTTTTTTGAAATTTTTTTTTGAATTTTTTTTATTTTCAAATTTCTGAATTATTTTAACCTCTAATCTCTAATCACCCCTCATCACTGCTCAATTTAATCTCTAATCACCCCTCATCATTCCAAATCATCTAACTTCCCGAACGGTCACCCATCCTCTCACTACTCTAGCCTGAGCATGCTTAACTTCCGGGTTCTATTCTCCCTCGTTTCCAAGTCTGCACTTGTTGTTTTCCTGACAATAACAAGATGTCAATCCTATTAACCCTCAGGAATTTAGCTTGAGCATGAAGTCACATATTTCACTGTTTGAGTTTAAAACTATTGTTCTAAAAAACAATAATTTTTTAGTAACACTAATATTTCTTGAATAAGTAGTTTGACCATAGTTTGACCAGATTTGACCAAAATTCAAAAAAGGTGAAATAATTATTTAATAACACTAATATTCTTGAATAATTATATAGTAACACTAATACTACTTGAATAAGTAGTTTGACCATAGTTTGACCAGATTTACTAAAAATTTAAAAAAACTGAAATTTGAGCATAACTTTTTTTCTTTTGGAATTTGAGGATTCTACAAATTTGCAAACATGCCATAGGCCATCTCCATCGGATGTAACTTTTCGAGTAGATGATTTTTCATATAAAAAACTTTTTAATCCGAGTTCGTATGCAAAAGTTATGCCCATTTTACAAATTCCAGAGAGATTTTGTAAATAAAGTCAAAATTCATATTTATAAATTTTCCCAACAACTAGACCTCATATCACATGGGAAACTTATTTTATTTTATTTTTATTGACATTTCCATCATTTTCTTTTGTTTTTTCTAAA
>NC_041382.1:157651679-157715855 GCF_002162155.2 Triticum dicoccoides | reverse complement strand
TTGAAAATGGGACCTTTAGTACCGGTTCGTGCCATGAACCGGTACTAATGCCTCAAAGTCCATTAGCCCCGGTTGGTGGCACCAACCGGGACTAAAGTTCTAACCTTTAGTAACGGTTGGTGCCACCAACCGGGACCAATGGGCATCGCACCCTTTAGTCCCGGTTTGTGGCACGAACCGGGACTAAAGGGCCCAGGTGAACCGGGACTAATGCCTTTACCACACGAACCGGGATAAATGCACCCATTGGTCCCGGTTCTGGACTGAACCGGGACTAATGGGCTTACCCGGCCTGGACCAAAGCCCCCTTTTCTACTAGTGTTAGCATGCATGTATACTCCATCTATAGGTCTCTCTCACACACTATGTATGATTCTCTAGTCCAAGCTAGATATCTTGGGTTCACTCATCGTACGCACACAAATTCCTTGGCTCGTTGCCCGTAACTCTCTCACGCACCACTCTGTCGTCTCGGAGCTCTCCACCTCTCTCTCAAACTCTCCATCTACCTGGGTCACACATACACATGCATATCTCACTCGCACTCGATAGGCCCATCTAAAACTCTATCTGTCTCCCTCGTTCTCTCTCCATCTCACACGCACACACACACAATCTCATGCCTAGCTAGCCAAGTATGATGGTCTCTCACTCAATTATAGGCACACACAGTCCCCCCTATATGTATATGACTAGCTAATCTTAGTCTCCATCACAAAGATGTGCATGGTCTATCTCGATTTCTATCGGGGCATCTTTCTATCGTGCACGCACCTCCCTCGATCTCCCACCCATATAGTCCCCTCACGATCTCGAGGGGATCTCTCTATCACAAACACACCCTCTCGCCCTCCCCATGCGTCCATGTTCTCCATGTGTCCCTCTCGACCTTTGTTCCTTGTTGGCCAGACCTCTATTGGACATGTGCTATAGGGGTGTCTCTCTCCGTTGCAAACAATCACACACTAGCTATCTCCGTGTATCTCCTCGCCTCGCTTTTCTATCTCGGAGATGTATCCGTGAGATCTTTGCCTAAGAAACGAAAAAACACTCTCTCTCTCTCTCTCTCTAATTTATCGTTTGCTGTCACTTTCTCTTTCACACACATACACTTTTTGCACACTTACTCATTCTCTTTCACACGCACTTGATCTCTCTCGACTTAGGCACTCTCCTCGGTCCATAGCATATTGATTTATTGAAAAGTCAAACATCACAAAGTTTGACCATGTATGTGGAGAAAAACAATTACATCTAGAACGGCAAACATATACCATTAGATTCACCATGAGATGTAGTTTCGTATGATGTATCTTTGGTATTGTAGATATAAATAACATTTGCGTAAACCTGATCAAAGTTTCCAAAGTTTGACTTCTAAAAAATTTGCATGCACTGCATTATCGATCGGATGGAATATCTCTTTCCCCCTCTCAGCTATCCGACGCACCACTCAGCCTTATCGGGGCTCCTCAATCTCTCTCAAACTTTATATCTCCTTGGTTCACACATACACATGTCTCGCTCGCGCTATACATATATACCCATCCAACACTCTCCGCCCTTGTTCTCTCTCTCTATGTGACACGCACCCCCCTAATAAGTAACATAATCCCTCACTCCATCATAGGCGCAAGCACTCCGCCCCCTAAGTATGATTATCTCTCACTAGCCATCAAGAACACATGTATTGTCTCGTTCCATCCATACGTCTATCTTGATATCTCTCGGGGTATCTTCTATCGCGCACACACGTTGTCACTCGATCTCCCACCCATGTAGTCCCATCATGATCTCCAGGGGATCTCTGTATGAAAAACATACACTCCCTCCTCCCCAATGTCTGCATTTTTTCTGTACGTCTCTCTCGACCTCTCTCCCTTGTTTGTCAGACCCCTCTTGGCCACGTGCTAGGGGTCTTGCTCTCTCGGTTGCAAACAACCACACATTATCTCCTCACCTTGCTTTCGTTGTCGAAGATGCATGTGTGATATGTTTGCATAAGACACATGTTTTTTCTCGACTTTTATCGAGTGTTGTCCATGTCTCTTTCACACACGCACACACACTTTTTTCACTCACTCTTTCTATTTCTCTCTATCTCTCTCTCTCACACACACACACACACATCCATAAGCATATGGATGTTTTGAAAAGTCAAACCTCAGAAAAGTTTGACCAGGTATATGTGGAGAAAAACATTTACATCTGGAACCATCATTATATTCATCACAACATGTACTTACTTCGTACTATCATTTATCTTTTGTATTGTAGATATAAGTAATTACTTTATAAACTTGGTCAAAGTTTCAAAAGTTTAACTTTTAAAAAATGTTGGAACTACATTATCGAACGTAGGGAGTCACTCTTTCTCTCTCTGCTATCTCTCACGGGCCTCCCCTCTCACTCGAACACTCTATACCGACGGATTATACACTCACTGTGTCAGTGTATAGCTTCATATATCGTTTAGTTGACAGGTCAAATAGTCCACATGCTGCCTTGTCAGCTCGTGTTCTGTATCTTCGTGTGCTGGCCCATGTGGCAGTGGGTGAAAATAAGTAAACTAAAGGCCCATCTGACACGCAGTGAAGTAAACAAAGTTGAAACCACTCGGGGTAGCACCCCGCACGCTAGTACTCCCTCTGTTTATTTTTAGTCCGCATATAAGGTTTGGTCAAAGTCAAGCTTTGTAGAGTTTGACTAACTTCATATTAAAAATATAAACATTCACAATATCAAATCAATATTATCATATGCACCATGAAACGTATGTTCATACTACATGTAAATTGAGGGCGCATTGAGGACACACTTCTTCCGCGTGAAGGACGCACTCGCGCACAATTCACCACTGCACGGTGGCATGCACAGAAGGACGCACTCGACCACACCCAGCACACAACACACACCGGCACACGTGTACACCGGCGTCGCCGCCGGTTGAGATGGACAGCGAGGAGCCAACAAGCGGAGGCGGCTTGAGCCAAAACCGCATCCGGCGAGCCTGGACTTCATCGGCAGCCTCCCCTACGACATGTTGCTCGTCATCATCGGCCTCCTCCCCACCAAATCTGCCGTGCGGACCGCCCTACTCTCCCGGCGGTGGCACCCCCTCTGGCGTCGCGTCCCCTTCAACCTCACCGTCGATAGCTGCCTCTGCTACGGGGATTGCAAACGCATGGCCGCAGTCTCCAAGATCCTTTCGTCGCACCTTGGGCCAGCCAGACGCCTTGACATCCGCATGTTCAGTAGCAACTGCAAGGTCCAACACAAGTTCGACGAGTGGTTCTTATCCCCCACCCTAGATCAGCTCGAGGAGCTCAGCTTTCAAGCTGGACGATGTCGCTCTCTGCCGCCGTCTGCGCTCCGCCTCGCGCCAACGCTGCGCCGCGCCAGCTTCAGCTCCTGCTATCTTCACTAGATTAATGCCGCGCCCGCCCTTCTTCTCACTCAACTCAAGCAGCTCGACCTCTTCGACGTTGTCATCTCGTAGAAGGCTATGGAGCACCTGCTCCGCAACTGTACTGCGCTCGAGTACCTTCGTCTTGAGCAGATCCACGGGTTCATTAGCCTCCACATCACCTCGACGAATCTCCGATGGATTTATGTGTCTTGCTGGCCCCGCAACAAGACATCAATTGGGAAGAGATCACTCCATCTGTTCCACGTTATGGTCACTGAGAATGCGCCTTTCCTTGAGGGATTGCTTGTATCGGATCTAGAAGGTCCAACAAATATCAGGGTCATTGACGTGCCGAAATTGACAGCGTTGGTGCACTCATCTGCCAAATTCTCCGAACTCTTTATTGGATCCGTAATCGTTCAGGTACAACACTCATCTTCTTCTCCGTCTTCTTGAAATTCACATTTTTAGATTTCTTCTTGATGTATTTACGACCGTCTTCCAGAAGATGACTCCCACATGCTTGACCCAGTCTATGCGCACAGTGAAGATCTTGGCAATAAAATCTGTCGGCCCCAATCTGGAGCAAGTTGTTGGATTCTTCACATGCTTTCTGTGCATGGAGAAGCTACTCATCGAGGTGAAACTTCTTTCCTATTAGTAAACGGTAATCACAACGTAGCTCAATTTTTTTGTAATTTCCCCAAATTACGATGATAAGTGTAGTGTTCAAAACTGCATCTACGCACTGCACCAAAAGAAATGTTTTTAGTATTTTTTCTGACGTGATCACCTGCATTGTTTTTTGTTGTACTACTATAGTAGCCTAGGCTAGTCATAGTGGAAATTAACTTAGACTACTTCAGTAACTCTATGGTTACCCTAAGAGCAAGTACTACCTCCGTCCTGGTTTACTCTTCCTATTTTGTAGTATCAAAATTTGACCAAAGATTTAACTGACAAAATGTTAATGCATGTCACTAAGAACTATATCGTTGGATTCCTATTTGAACATAATTTCAAATGGTGTAATTTTTAGTGACATGCATTGGCATTTTCTTACGTAAATCTATGGTCAAAATATTATACTAAATAAGAGGTAGTACAAAAGTGGGCTATAACGACCCTCCACTATGTAGGCCAAAACACGTGCCAAATTCACTTGTGATGCATTTGGCATCGATGCCCCTCCATTGCTCACCCGGTGCCCCAATCTAGATCACCTACTTTGCTCTGGTGCCAAATTAACTCACGCAATGAAAAAACACTTGCGTGGGAGAGAGAGAGAGGACTGAGGCAATAAAAAAACACTTATTTGGGAGAGTGAGAGGCTGGTGTAGTTGGTTTTATTGATTTGTTTATACATGTGGGTATGTGTGCACAGCGGTGCCAACTCTCTCACATTGCGAGAGCGGTGCCAAAATCTTTTGATTTGATATCGATGCGTACTATGTGGCATACTTTTGCGAAATATGGCATCAGCCACATAGTGGAAAGCAACAAATGCCCAAGCTCTTCACGTACTCCTAGGTAAATGAGAGGAAAGAGAGAGAGAGAGAGAGAGAGAGAGAGAGAGAGAGTGAAAAATATCACTAGCCAGCCAACCCTATCGTATGAGCGAATGATATTGATACATCTTGATGACACATCAATCTTATACAGCCAGCTGCTCTAATATGTTCCCTTCTTTTGCAAATAAAAAGACCCGAAAGTGAAAAATGTGCCGCACTATAACAATCTCATCGAATGCCTTGATCTCCATCTTATAGAAATTGATTTGATCGACTACCGAGGCAGCACATCGGAGATTAAATTGGTCAGGTTCTTTCTTCTGGAGGCAAGTGTGCTCAGGGTAATGAGGTTTGGCATTCTCTGGCGCAACAATGAATGGCGTGCTGATCACCGCAAGCGTCTAAGCCTAAATGACAAAGTCTCCACATAAGTTGATATTTTTTTGAAACATCAAGTGGCCAGAGACTCGAAAACTTATTTGCCCATTAGTGACTTGTCAGGGTGGTGGATTTTAGTTTGTATGATAATGTTGCATCCACCTAAAGTAACGAAAGTTCTTACATAAACTTCTTAGTAATTCCCTCTTCGTAGGTGCAGCATTACTCCTAACATTGGTAATATCAGTTTGAAACTTGTAATATTGCCATGTCATATTCTTGCGTTTTCAAAATCCTGCGAATCAAACAGGTCCTGAGTTGGTGATGATGTTGTGCCTGCCATCTTTCACCAATAGCCGTCGGATCTAGATCCGACACATACAAACCAAACTTCTCCAGTTTTGCAAAAAGATGCCCGCACTTGTTCCCTATTTACAAACAACTCCTTGTCTCTCACAATCAGCCTTATCTCCTCCCCACCACATCTAGAAGGCCATGGAAAATACTGGCGCGATGGCTGCTGCCGGCGCCGTCCACCCCCCAATCTTGGTGTTCCATGCAATGCACGGGCATCTACGCACGGGAAATTATGTCGAACACGGCTAGTTGTAAGCGGGCTAGGTCTACAGCCATGATGATAGTGACTGCAGACGGTGAGGCTGACTATGGTATGCCGAACATGGCGCCTAACTCAGGTGTCATCTCCGGCGTAGGGTCTTGTCACTTCACTGTGCTACTACATTGGTAGTACTACTAGTAGTACTAGCGCCACCGTCTGGATTTAGTAGTACTACCACGTCCATCTGGATTTATTAGTATTTGACTAGCAATATCAAGTAATGCATGTCACAAAAAATGTACTACTCCCTCTGTAAATAAATACATGGTGTATTGTTTTATTCCTATCGGTGAGATAACTTAATGTTTTTTTGCTACTTAATAGGATTATATGCAATGAACTAACCACCGCATGTGATGTTTGGTAGTCTCAAGTCATTGAAAGCATGCACGGCCCACATCTCTCATTGGTTGATATGTCATAAAATAAGAAACGAGGAGGGAGTTAATGTACTGTGCCTAAGTGTTTTGGGATTATTTGGTTTTCATAAGGTGACTTACACAACATTTTTGGTTACATGCATTAACATTTTATTAGTTAAATCAAAGGTCAAAACTTGGCACAAAATGCAAAGGGGACCAATAAACCAGTAAACATCAAAGTTCTCTCGTTTGGCCCCAACTAGAGGTTGATACGTATCCAACGTATCTATAATTTTTGATTGTTCCATGCTATTATATATTCTGTTTTGGATGTTAATAGGCTTATTTATACACTTCTATATTATTTTTGGGACTAACCTTATTAACCGGAGGCCCAGGCCAAATTGTTGCTTTTGTCCTATTTTAGTGTTTCGCAGAAAAAGAATATCAAACAGAGTCCAAACAGAATGAAACCTTCGGGAGCATGAATTTTGGAACAAATGTGATCAATACGACTTGGAGTGGACATTGTCGGTGTCAAAACCGGCCGATCTCGAGTAGGGGGTCCCAAACTGTGCGTCTAGGCTGGATGGTAACAGGAGACAAGGGACACGAAGTTTTACCCAGGTTCGGGCCCTCTCGATGGAGGTAAAACCCTACGTCCTGCTTGATTAATATTGATGATATGGGTAGTACAAGAGTAGATCTACCACAAGATCGAGGAGGCTAAACCCTAGAAGCTAGCCTATGGTATGATTGTTGATGTGTACGTTGTCCTACAGACTAAAACCCTCCGGTTTATATAGACACCGGAGAGGGTTAGGGTTACACAAAGTCGGTTACAATGGTAGGAGATCTTCATATCTGTATCGCCAAGCTTGCCTTCCACGCCAAGGAAAGTCCCTTCCGGACACGGGACAGAGTCTTCAATCTTTCATCTTCATAGTCCAAGAGTCCGGCTAAAGGTATAGTCCAGCTATCCAAACACCCCCTAATACAGGACTCCCTCAGTAGCCCCTGAACTAGGCTTCAATGATGACGAGTCCGACACGTAGATTGTCTTCGGCATTGCAAGGAGGGTTCCTCCTCCAAGTACTTCATAGAAGATTTTGAACACAAAGATAGTGTCCGGCTTTGCAAAACAAGTTTCCACATATTGCCATAGAGAGAATAATATTTACACCAATCTAATCTGCTGACGTATTCCGTAGCGTGTCACACCACGGCCAACCCTTTATCCGAGTCGTTTCATTATCCCACCTCAGCGCGTCATGCGAGGCGGTTTCCTTGGCACGTCTTGTTAAAGCAGAGATCGTGTCCCCTTATCCCGGGATTATCATCAATACGGGCATGGGTAACCTAACCGCGCCATTGATTACAGCGCTTGGAGATAAGCGAGTTTTACCAGGCTGGTGGGGACATGTGGTTGCGTCCATCCATATAAGGGGATAAGGATCCACCTTTTCACCTACGCCTTCTTCCTCCTTCGCCTATCCATTCTTGCGCACTTGAGCTCTAGCGCCCAAGTCTGCACTCCCCACCTCAACCTTCTCCAGCCATGTCCGGAGCGGGAGGCAAGTGGATGGTCTCCTCCGTCACGGAGGGACATATCAAAAAGCTGAGGAAGGTCGGATACCTATCTAACGACATCGCGTACCGGCTCCCCGAAAAGGGGCAGCTCATCCCCACCCCTAGGCCCCATGAGAGGGTGGTGTTCCTCCCCCATTTCCTCCACGGACTGGGTTTCCCTCTCCACCCATTTGTCCAGGGGCTCATGTTCTACTACGGCCTAGATTTCCACGATCTGGCCCCGAACTTTGTCCTCAACATCTCGGCGTTTATCGTCGTGTGCGAGGCCTTCCTCCGATCCGCCCCCATTTCGGCCTATGGCTCAAGACTTTCAACGTCAAGCCGAAGGTGGTGCGCGGCAACCAGGCGGAGTGCGGAGGCGCCATGGTGGGCAAGATGGCCAACATCCTCTGGCTCGAGGGCTCCTTTGTGGAGACCCTGAAGGGGTGGCAATCGGGGTGGTTTTACATCACTGAGCCGCGCGACACCGAATGGGTCGCACCCCCCGAGTTCTGGTCCGGACCCCCAATGCGGCTCACGTCCTGGAAAGAGACGGGCCTGTCGTGGGGTAAAAAAGGAGAGCTGACCGGACTCCAAACATGCGTCAAAACCCTGGTGGACAAGAAGCTCAAACTTGTCAACGTAGTCCAGGTTATGCTCATCCGCTTGATCCTCCCGTGCCAACAACGGGCTTTCAACCTGTGGGAGTTCGACCCGGCGCGGCACCAAACTCTGAGCAGGCTCTTCGACACGACGTACGAAGATGCCTGGAAGGTGCTTTTCAAGGGCGCCGAGGCTCCCGCATCCGCTACTGAGGATCGCAGATTCTGTGCACAGCGTCACGCTCTCGCGGTAAGCTGTTTTTTCCTTTTACAGGGTATCCGTTTTCATAGTTTGACTCCATGCAGGATCTAAGCTCCCTTTCCTTCGACAGGATTGGCAGGTGACATCCGGACAGATCAACTGTCCGGCCCCTTTGCCCGATGGCCCAGCGGACGCTCGCTTGGCGAGGCTGCTGGTTCCGGCACCCTATGTGGTGACGGAGAAGAAGACCACGGGGACTCAAAAGAGTGCCCGATGCCCGGAGGTGTCAGATTCATCATCCGACGAATCCAAGACGCACTCCTCCCGTGAAGACGAGGAGGAGGAAGAAGAGACCCGTCCCCCTCCAGCGAGGGAAGTGAAGAAAAGGAAGGCTGCCCCAACTGGGGAGGCCGAAGGGTCCAAGAAGGGGAAAACCCTTCCTCCGAACTGCCCCATCGACGCCAACGGTGGCGGAGAGGAGTGGGCGCCTAGGGCCAAGCCCCTGGCCAAATCGTAAGTATCCGGATACCAGAGTAATTCATAGTATTCGTTTATTGCACAGCTTTCCCTCATGTCGAATATGTTTATACAGCCCACCCAAAGACAGGCTCGACGCGTCGTCGAGCAGCTCACTGGACTCGTCGGATGTGAACTCGCTTCCGATGGCTTCCTCCCCTCGCCCTACGGACGACACCGAAGTGTTGTCCCAACAGGTTCCAAGCCGGGAGGAGGTGGTCCTGGAGGCACCGCAAGGCGACCTCCCGGACTCCAGGAGCAAAGGGGATAAAACCCCCCAGGGCTCCAATTCCGTCTCTAGGCCGGACACTGCTCTAGAACCTTCAAAGGTTCCAGATTCCAGCGGGCGACCTCCTTCCAAGAGGAGCCAACCCACCATGCCGGTGGCCCCCGTCCAACCGGAGGTGCCGGACAATATGTTGGAGGCGCTCCAAGGCGCCTCCATCGATGAGGAGCACCGTGCCATTATGAGTGCGGTGGTCCAGAAGGTTCAGTCCGCCAAGAGCGGACTGACTGAAGCTTGTACTAGCCTTTTGAGAGGCTTTGAGGTAAGTACAGAATGTGTAAATAATATTACCGCATAGAAAGTAGCCCCTGATGCTCTGTTTGGCGTTCGGGAAGAAAAGCCGAATAGAGGATTAAATAAAATTCGTAGGAGTCTAACAAAAGGAGTCAATATGCGTATGCAGGCTTCTCTGCTTGCGTCCGCCGCACTGACTACAGAAGTGGACACGCTAAAGCAAAACCTCGAGCGGTCCGAGCAAGAGCTCGGTCGTGCCAAGAAGCAGCTCGAGGACAATGAAGGTAAGAAATACCTTGTTTAAATATATATAAAAAAGGTGCAATTGCAAAAAATGACAGGATTATCGTGGCTATTGTAGGGGCCACGTCTGAGGTGGCGACCCTTAAGCAAGTGATGGACGAGGCTGAGAAGAGGGCGGCCACGGAGCGCACCGAGCGGGAGAAGTGTGAGGCCGAGGTTGGCAAGGTGCGGCAAGAGCTCCAGGCTCTCATGGAAAAACATGAGAGTTTGGAGCTTGAATCAAAGACGCGAGCATCCGAGCTCGCGGTGGCTATTGAAAATGCCACGTCTGCCAAGGCCGAATCCCAGAAGACCCTCCTGGAGTTGGATGAGGTGAAGAAGATAGCGGCGGGTAAGGCATTCTTTATGCAAAGCAAACACATAAACATGAGTTACTTGTTACTTACCCGAATCCGGAGCTCTCCAGGAGCGTTCGCAGATCTTCCCCGGAGTGTGTCTGATGCCGCCGCATTCTATCGAGCCGAGGAGGGCAGCTCGACGGAGAAGGTGTTCTGGTCTCAGTACGCTGAGGCCGGACACCCCGTGCCCTTGAGCAACCAGCTGAAGCAACTAGTCGAGCTCCACAAGGCGGCCGAACAGGCCATGAAGGGCCTCATTGTTCGGCTGTGGCCTGGAGGGGCTCTGCCTGGGAGCTATTTCGGGCTGGTGCGGCGGCTGGTGGAGGCCTGTCCAAGGCTCAAAGTCATCAAGCGCTCTGTCTGCATTGAGGGTGCTTGTAGGGCCCTTTCCCGGGCTAAGGTGCACTGGGGCAAGCTGGATGCTGAGAAGCTTGTGAAGGATGGGCCACTGCCGGGGAAAGAACATCGCAAGCCCGAGAATTACTATAAGGATGTTCTGAAGGGTGCCTGCCTTGTGGCGGATGAATGTTCTAGGGATGTAATTTTTGAGTGAAACTTGCTCGTTGTGTCCTGTGCGCTGAAAACTTGTTTATATGCGCTAAGCAATGCTGTTGGAATTTAAAATATTACCTTCTGTGCGGCTGTTTATCAATTCTGAGAGATGGCGAGTCGTCGGCTTCTGCCGCCGTGCCGCTAGTGCTGGGGTGTTCGGGGATATACCTGAGCGCTCTTTTTCCCATGTTTGGGTCCTTCGAGGGAGGCGCTCAGCCCAACGAACAAGGCAATCAGACTATAATGCGTGAACACTCTCACTTAGCCATAGAATTCTATAATTTTAAATTTCGGCAAAGCCCCTGGTATTCGGAAGACCGAGTTCGGGGCGCTATCCACGCCTTGGCCGGACAGAGCCGGCTCCTCGCCCTAAGCGGCATAAGTCTTTAGGGACTCGAAAAAAACCTCTCAAACAGCGACCAGCTCTCGCTTCATCATGACAGTTAGTTTTAGCTTTCCCCACTGAGGTGCTCGACCCAGCTCAACTGGGGCACAATCGCAGTGGTTCTCCTAGTGCTACCTTAGCCGATATAGCGGAATGTAAGGCACCAAAACATAGGAGCCGTGCAAACCCAACTATTGACCAAAGACATGATTCGGAGCCGATGCATATAATGCTATAAGTTCGGGGTGCCGCACTTGTTAAAGTGTTCGGACTTCTCACACCATATTGAGGGGTACTAAAGCCCCTGGCGTATTTTGGCCATACCAACGTGTACGGGTGCAATATGTCGTTAAGGAACATATATAAAGAAAAAAGGTAATGCAAAAATAGACGAAAGCTATGCATTGTTTATTAAAAAGGTGTGCGATCAAGGCAGAACAATACAAGTAATGCGATAAGTGGAAGATTGGACTAGTTAACATGTCCGTTCCAGGGGCAAGCTGCGGAATAGTATGCGGAACAGGTATACTGCTCGTGATAGAGATCACCTGGGAGTTCCATAGTGCGGCGTGGCTTGTCTGCTTCCCTGGTTCTTGCATCGTTTGTGCGGCAATTGAACTGCCGAACAGGCCTTCCGAAGGATGAAGTCCTGAAAGTAAGAGAAAATTAAAAAATCGGCAGCCCCTGGTACGGTTTAAGCCGTGTTTTGGGCGTGTCGTGATGGTGCCCCTCCCCCTGTGCCCATGGTATCTCTAGAGCGTAGTTATGTACACGAAGTACTGGCGTCGCCTTTTTGTGAGGGTTAGGGTTGGGGCCGCATTGCTATGCCTGCTCGGATCGTGCCAGGCGGTCTTGTTGTAGGTTACTCCGGGTGCGCTTGACGATGTCCGGTCGTTTAGTGGCCGGACTGGAGAACTGCCTGGAGAGGCTGCTTTGTACTTCTGCTGCAAGGGCCGCCATGTGCTCCTCCGTTTGGAGGGAGCGTTCGGTGTTTCCGTTGACCGTAATTACTCCTCGAGGGCCTGGCATCTTGAGCTTAAGGTATGCGTAGTGCGGTACCGCATTGAACTTAGCGAATGCAGCTCGCCCGAGCAGTGCGTGATAACCACTGCAAAACGAGACTATGTCGAAGATTAACTCCTCGCTTTGGAAATTATCCGCAGATCCGAAGACCACTTCAAGTGTGACTGAGCCTGTACAGTTGGCCTCTACACCTGGTATTACGCCTTTAAAGGTCGATTTGGTGGGTTTAATCCTCGAGGGATCTATGCTCATTTTCCGTGCTGTATCCTGGTAAAGCAGGTTCAGGCTACTGCCGCCGTCCATAAGGACTCTGGTGAGATGAAATCCGTCAATAATTGGGTCTAGAACAAATGCGGTGAATCCGCCATGACGGATGCTAGTGGGATGGTCACTTCGATCAAAGGTGATCGGGCAGGAGGACCATGGGTTAAACTTTGGGGCGACTGGCTCTACCGCGTATACGTCCCTTAACGCACGCTTCCGCTCCCTTTTGGGGACATGGGTTGCGTATATCATGTTTCACCGTCCGCACTTGTGGGGGAAAACCCTTCTGACCACTGTTGTTCGGCGGCCGGGGCTCCTCGTCACCATCGCTATGCAGCCCCTTGTCTTCATTTTCGGCATTTAACTTGCCTGCCTGCTTGAACACCCAACAATCCCTGTTGGTGTGATTGGCTGGCTTTTTCAGGGGTGCCATGTATCTGGCACGAGCGGTCGAGTATTCGGTCCAAACTGGACGGGCCCCTAGGATTCCTTTTGAATGGCTTTTTCCGCTGACTGGATTTAGAGCCTCTGAATCCGGCATTAACTGCCGTATCCTCAGCATTGTCGCCATTAATGCGGCACTTCTGCTTGTTGCGATGCGACCTGCCACTACTGTCCCTGGTGTCCGAATTACCAGGGTTCTTGGTCATATTGTTGCTACGAGCAAGCCAGCTGTCTTCTCCCGTGCAAAAGCGGGTCATGAGTGTCGTGAGTGCTGCCATAGATTTTGGCTTTTCCTGTCAAAGGTGCCGGGCCAGCCACTCGTCACGGATATTGTGTTTGAAGGCTGCTAGGGCCTCAGCGTTCGGACAGTCGACTATTTGATTTTTCTTTGTTAGGAACCGTGTCCAGAATTGCCTAGCCGATTCCTCTGGCTGCTGAATTACGTGACTTAGGTCATCGGCGTCTGGGGGTTGCACATAAGTGCCCTGGAAATTGTCGAGGAATGCGGCTTCCAGGTCCTCCCAACAACTGATTGATCATGTTGGCAAGCAGTTAAGCCAATGCCGAGCTGGTCCTTTAAGCTTGAGTGGGAGGTAATTGATGGCGTAGAAATCATCGCCGTGGGCCATGTGGATATGAAGGAGATAATCCTCGATCCATACCGCAGGATCTATTGTGCCATCATATGATTCGATGTTTACGGGTTTGAAACCCTCGGGGATTTGATGATCCATTATTTCGTCTGTAAAGCAGAGTGGGTGTGCGGCGCCTCTGTACTGGGCTATATCGTGCCGTAGCTCCAATGAGCCTTGTCTACTGTGTTCGGCCCCGCAGAATTTGTGGTCGGCGTGTCGGTTATCGTCTCAAGCCGTGGGGCACCCACGCAATCTGTAGATCAATCTTGTTTTCCTTGCCTTGTCCTCCAACATGTCTCGTAAGTCCGGCGCATATTCCCGTGCCTTGGTATGGGGTGCGGCTTGAGTGGAGGGCCGAGAGGCCTCTCTGTCGCGACCACGAGGTGGCCGGTCGGCCGCATCAAGTGCTTCCTCCTCTAATTGGGGTAGCAGCCTGCGCTTTGGGTAGCTCTTGGAGGGGCGTTCGAGTTTATGCTCTTTGGCCGCAAGGACTTCAGTCCATCTGTTGACTAGCAGATCTTGATCAGCTCTAAGTTGTTGCTATTTTTTCTTGAGGCTTCTTGCCGTGGCCATAAGCCTGCGTTGAAAACGATTTTGCTCGATGAGATCCTCTGGCACGATGAATTCATCGTCGTCGAGGCTTGCCTCGTCTTCGGAGGGAGGCATATAATTATCGTCCTCGACCTCTCTGTCTGCCGCTCTCTCATGAGGGCTGGTTTCTCCATCCTCCTGTGCTAAATCATGCTAGAGGGGGTTTTCTTCGGCGCTTTCTGAAGTATTATTATCTCCCGTGCTGGAATCACCTTGTTTGATTTGGCGGGATTTTGAGCGGCACCGCTGACGCCGACGCTTAGGCTGTTTCTTGGAGGGGTCATCCTCCGCTGTTCCATCTCCATCTCCCTCTTTTGGGGTGTCCACCATGTATATGTCATATGACGAGGTGGCTTTCCAGGGCCTAGTAGGCGCTGGTTCTTCATCATCTCCTTCATCGGCATCCATACCATCGATATCTTCGGAGTCGAAGTCGAGCATGTCGGTTAAGTCGTCGACAGTGGCTACAAAGTGGGTGGTGGGTGGGCTTTGAATTTCTTCATCGTCCGTACCCCAACCTTGCTGACTGTAGTCCGGCCAGGGCTCTCTTGATAAAGAGAGAGACTTTAGTGACTTCAGGATATCGCCGAAAGGCGAGTGCTGAAAAATGTCCGCGGCAGTGAACTCCATGATCGGCGCCCAATCAGATTCGATTGGCAGGGGAAAGGAGGGTTCGGAGTCCGGAGAGGAGTCCCGCTCCTTGGAGTCACGAGTCCTGCAGAGTACGGGGCTGGTGCTTGGCTCAATCACCATTGGGGTCGCATCCCCAAGGTGGCGTCCAACCGCCCATCCTCGATCGGCATAGTTGGCTCCGAATTAAGGGTCGGAGCCAATGCGGGTGCGGCCTCCAGGGCACTGTTTGGCAGTAGAGCTAGATCATGCTCGTTGTGACAGTGCGGCGCACTCGGTAGTGGCTCGAATCCGTCGAAGATCAAGTCCCCGCGGATGTCAGCCGTGTAGTTTAAACTTCCAAATCTGACCTCACGGCCAGGGGCGTAGCTTTCGATCTGCTCCAGAGGCCAAGCGAATTGGCCCGCAGTGCGAAGCCGCCGAAGATGAAGATCTGTCCGGGGAGGAAGGTCTCACCCTGGACTGCATCGCTATTGATGATCGTAGGAGCCATCGAGCCTGACGGCAACGACACAGAGGAACTCTCAATGAAAGCACCAATGTCGGTGTCAAAACCGGTGGATCTTGGGTAGGGGGTCCCGAACTGTGCGTCTAGGCCGGATGGTAACAGGAGACAAGGGACACGAAGTTTTACCCAGGTTCGGGCCCTCTCGATGGAGGTAAAACCCTATGGCCTGCTTGATTAATATTGATGATATGGGTAGTACAAGAGTAGATCTACCACGAGATCGAGGAGGCTAAACCCTACAAGCTAGCCTATGGTATGATTGTTGATGTGTACGTTGTCCTACGGACTAAAACCCTCTGGTTTATATAGACACCGGAGAGTGTTAGGGTTACACAAAGTCGGTTACAATGGTAGGAGATCTTCATATCCATATTGCCAAGCTTGCCTTCCACGCCAAGGAAAGTCCCTTCCGGACACGGGACGGAGTCTTCATTCTTGCATCTTCATAGTCCTGGAGTCCGGCTGAAGGTATAGTGCGGCTATCCGAACACCCCCTAATCCACGACTCCCTCAGACGTCACGCAATCAACGAGGAAGCCACAAGGCAGGTGGCGCGCCCTCCACCCTCGTGGGCCCCTCGTGGCTCCACTGACCTACTTCTTCCTCCTATATATACCTACGTACCCTTAAAACATCAGAGGGCACCACGAAAAACTAATTCCACCATCGCAACCTTCTGTACCCATGAGATCCCATCTTGGGGCCTTTTCCGGCACTCCACCGGAGGGGGCATTGATCATGGAGGGCTTCTACATCAACACGATAGCCTCTCCGATGATGTGTGAGTAGTTTACCTCAGACCTTCGGGTCCATAGTTATTAGCTAGATGGCTTCTTCTCTCTCTTTGGATCTCAATACAAAGTTCTCCTCGATTCTCTTGGAGATCTATTCGATGTAATCTTCTTTTGTGGTGTGTTTGTCGAGATCCACTGAATTATGGGTTTATGATCAAGATTATCTATGAACAATATTTGAATCTTCTCTGCATTCTTTTATGTATGATTGGTTATCTTCACAAGTCTCTTTGAATTATCAGTTTGGTTTGGCCTACTAGATTGATCTTTCTTGCAATGGGAGAAGTGCTTAGCTCTGGGTTCAATCTTGCGGTGCTCGATCCCAGTGACAGTACGGAAAATGACACGTGTTGTATTGTTGCCATCGAGGATAAAAAGATGGGGTTTATATCATATTGCATGAGGTTATCCCTCTACATCATGTCATCTTGCTTAAAGTGTTACTCCGTTCTTATGAACTTAATAATCTAGATACATGCCGGATAGCGGTCGATGTGTGAAGTAATAGTAGTAGATACAGGCAGGAGTCGGTCTACTTGTCACGGACGTGATGCCTATATACATGATCATACCTAGATATTCTCATAACTATGCTCAATTCTATCAATTGCTCGATAGTAATTTGTTCACCCACTGTAATACTTATGCTATCTTGAGATAAGCCACTAGTGAAACCTATGGCCCCCGGATCTATTTTCCATCATACAAGTTTCCAATCTATTTTATTTTGCAATCTTTACTTTCAATTTATATAATAAAAATACCAAAAATATTTATCTTATTATTATTATGTCTACCAGATCTCACTCTTGCAAGTGGCCATGAAGGGATTGACAACCCCTTTATCGCGTTGGTTGCAAGGTTCTTATTTGTTTGTGTAGGTACGAGGTGACTCGCGCGAGGTCTCCTACTGGATTGATACCTTGGTTCTCAAAAACTGAGGGAAATACTGACGCTGCTTTGCTGCATCACCCTTTCCACTTCAAGGGAAAACAAACGCATGCTCAAGAAGTAGCAAGAAGGATTTCTGGCGCCGTTGCCGGGGAGATCTACGCCAAGTCAAGACATACCAAGTACCCATCACAACTCTTACCCTTCGCATTACATTATTTGTCATTTGCCTCTCGTTTTCCTCTCCCCCACTTCACCCCTTCTCTTTTATTCGCCTCTCTCCCATTGTTTTCTTTGTGCCATGGCCGAATCAAAAGGGCTAAAGGCTCTCTCCAGGGCTTTACTTTGGATAGTCCCTCTGTCCTCTCTAAGCTCATAAATAATGATGCTCTGGAAATACCTACCGGGGTTATCAATGAGGGTTTGAATAATTTTGATGAATATGATCCCAGAATTTTTCATTATTTACTTGATGAATCTTTGAAGGATGCTTGGGATAGGCTTTTGAGGATCCGAGCTAGCTATGTGCCCCAATATCAAATTGAGATAAACTTAAAAAGCTTTTATGTTGGGTTACCCGCTTCGCTCAAGCAAGTTTTAGATTCTATTTTTGAAGAGGGTTTTCCTGAAGGAGATCCCATAGATACCTATGAAAAGATGAAAACTATATTTGGGCACCCCATGAGTGAGAAAGTTGAATCCACCTCTCTTTTGTGCTTTTACCAAAACGAAATTATCGAGGAGGTGAAGGCTGGCTTAGATGCAAATTTCCGAAGCATGCTTAATCTTTCTTCTACCATTAATGGCCACGTGCTTTTTCAAAATAGAAAGATAAATTCTACAGATAAAAAATTTCTCTTTTCTTTCCCAATACCAAAGATGGCAATACCTAGATCTATCCTCGCTTTTATGCCTAGCTAGGGGCGTTAAACGATAGCGCTTGTTGGGAGGCAACCCAATTTTATTCTTATTCCTTGCTTTTTGTTCCTATTTAGTAATAAATAATTTATCTAGCCTCTGTTTTGGTTGTGTATTTTGTGTTTAATTAGTGTTTGTTCCAAGTAGAACCGTTAGGAAGACTTGGGGAAAGTCTTTTTGATCTTGTTGTAAAAACAGAAACTTTAGCGCTCACAAGATTAGCTACAAATTTTAACTGGAGAGCTCTATTTAGTTAATTCTTTTTGCAAATGATTAATAGATAAATTCCTCTTGTCCAGAAATTATTTTAGAAATTTTTGGGTTCCAGAAGTATGCGTTTGATACAAATTACTACAGACCGACTGTTTTTGACAGATTCTGTTTTTCGTGTGTTGTTTGCTTATTTTGATGAATCTATGGCTAGTAATGGAGTTTATAAACCATGGAAAAGTTGGAATACAGTAGGTTTAACACCATTATAAATAAAGAATGAGTTCATTAAAGTACCTTAAAGTGGTGTTTTGTTTTCTTTCGCTAACGGAGCTCACGAGATTTTCTGTTAAGTTTTGTGTTGTGAAGTTTTCAAGTTTTGGGTAAAGATTTGATGGATTATGGAATAAGGAGTGGCAGGAGACTAAGCTTGGGCATGCCCAAGGCACCCCGAGGTAAAATCCAAGGACACCAAAAAGCCTAAGCTTTGGGATGCCCCGGAAGGCATCCCCTCTTTTGTCTTCGTTCATCGGTAACTTTACTTGGAGCTATATTTTTATAGACCACATGATATGTGTTTTGCTTGAAGCATCTTGTATTATTTGAGTCTTTGCTTTTTAGTTTACCAAAAATCATCCTTGCTGTACACACCTTTTTAGAGAGACACACATGAATCGGAATTTATTAGAATACTCTATGTGCTTCACTTAAATCTTTTGAGCTATATAGTTTTTGCTCTAGTGCTTCACTTATATCTTTTACAGCATGGTGGTGGTTTTATTTTATACAAATAATTGATCTCTCATGCCTCACTTATATTATTTTGAGTGTCCTTTAGAATATCATGGTAATTTGCTTTAAGGCATAATAAAAACTTTCATATAAGTGCATTGAATACTATGAGATGTTTGATACTTGATAATTGTTTGGAGATATGGAGATGGTGATATTAGAGTCATGCTAGTTGAGTAGTTGTCAATTTGAGAAATACTTGTGTTGAAGTTTGTGATTCCCATAGCATGCACGTATGGTGAACCATTATGTGATGAAGTCGGAGCATGATTTTTTTATTGATTGTCTTCCTTATGAGTGGCGGTCAGGGACGAGCGATGGTCTTTTCCTACCAATCTATCCCCCTAGGAGCATGCGCGTAGTACTTTGTTTCGATAACTAATAGATTTTTGCAATAAGTATGTGAGTTCTTTATGACTAATGTTGAGTCCATGGATTATACACACTCTCACCCTTCCACATTTGCTAGCCTCTCTATTACCGCACACTTTTCGCCGGTATCATACACCCACCATATACCTTCCTCAAAACAGCCACCATACCTACCTATCATGGCATTTCCATAGCCATTCTGCGGTATATTGCCTTGCAACTTTCCACTGTTCCGTTTGTTATGACACGCTTCATCCTTGTCATATTGCCATGCATGATCATGTAGTTGACATCGTATTTGTGGCAAAGCCACCGTTCATAATTTTTTCATACATGTCACTCTTGATTCATTGCATATCTCGGTACACCACTGGAGGCATTCACACAGAGTCATATTTTGTTCTAAGTATTGCGTTGTAATTCTTGAGTTGTAAGTAAAAAGAAGTATGATGATCATCATTATTAGAGCATTGTCCCAGTGAGGAAAGGATGATGGAGACTATGATTCCCCCACAAGTCGGGATGAGACTCCGAACGAAAAAAAGGAAAAGAGGCCAAAAAAAGAAATAAAAAGAAACAAGGCCCAAATAAAAAATTGAGAGAAAAGGAGAGAAGGGACAATGTTACTATCCTTTTTCCACACTTGTGCTTCAAAGTAGCACCATGATCTTCATGATAGAGAGTCTTCTATGTTGTCACTTTCATAAAATAGTGGGAATTTTACATTATAGAACTTGGATTGTATATTCCAATGATGGGCTTCCTCAAATTGCCCTAGTTCTTCGTGAGCAAGCAAGTTGGATGCACACCCACTTAGTTTCTTTTGTTGAGCTTGAAGGAAATATGCCCTAGAGGCAATAATAAAGTTATTATTTATTTCCTTATATCATGATAAATGTTTATTATTCATGCTAGAATTGTATTAACCGGAAACATAATACATGTGTGAATACATAGACAAACAGAGTGTCACTAGTATGTCTCTACTTGACTAGCTCGTTAATCAAAGATGGTTATGTTTCCTAACCATAGACAAAAGAGTTGTTATTTGAGTAACGAGGTCACATCATTAGTTGAATGATCTGATTGACATGACCCATTCCATTAGCTTAGCACCTGATCATTTAGTATGTTGCTATTGCTTTCTTCATGACTTATACATGTTCCTATAACTATGAGATTATGCAACTCCCGTTTGCCGGAGGAACACCTTGGGTGCTACCAAACGTCACAACGTAACTGGGTGATTATAAAGGAGCATTACAGGTGTCTCCAAAAGTAGATGTTGGGTTGGCGTATTTCGAGATTAGGATTTGTCACTCCGATTGTCGGAGAGGTATCTCTGGGCCCTCTCGGTAATGCACATCACATAAGCCTTGCAAGCACTGCAACTAATATGTTAGTTGTGAGATGATGTATTACGGAACGAGTAAAGAGACTTGCCAGTAACGAGATTGAACTAGGTATTGGATACCGACGATCGAATCTCGGGCAAGTAACATACCGATGACAAAGGGAACAACGTATGTTGTTATGCGGTCTGACCGATAAAGATCTTCGTAGAATATGTAGGAGCCAATATGGGCATCCAGGTCCCGCTATTGGTTATAGACCGGAGACGTGTCTCGGTCATGTCTACATTGTTCTCGAACCCATAGGGTCCGCACGCTTAAGGTTACGATGACAGTTATATTATGAGTTTACATGTTTTGATGTACCGAAGGAGTTTGGAGTCCCGGATGAGATTGGGGACATGACGAGGAGTCTCGAAATGGTCGAGACGTAAAGATTCATATATTGGATGATATGGTTAGGCCAAGGGGTCAAGCCCATGAGGCTTTAGATCGGTGCAAAAGGAGTTTTGCGGAGTCCAGGGGGCCAAACGCCGGAGACCCTGGCGTCTGGCCCTGGGCCAGATGCCGAGGCCCATGGCGTCTGGGCCAGACGCCAAGGATTGTGGCGTTTGGTCCTGGAGTCCGAGTGGGACTCTTGCCTTTTGGGAAGAACCGACTTTGAGGAGGCTTTTGCTCCAAGTTTCGACCCCGGGGCTCAACATATACATAGAGGGGCAGGGCTAGCACCAAAGACACAAAAATTGATCCCTTGGATCTCTTAGCCGTGTGCGGTGCCCCCCTCCACCATAGTCCACCTCGATAATATCGTAGCGGTGCTTAGGCGAAGCCCTGCGACGGTAGAACATCAAGATCGTCACCACGTCGTCGTGCTGACGAAACTCTCCCTCGACACTCGGCTGGATCGGAGTTCGAGGGACGTCATCGAGCTGAACGTGTGCTAGAACTCGGAGGTGCCGTAGTTTCGGTGCTTGATCGGTCAGGCCGTGAAGACGTACGACTACATCAACCGTGTTGTGCTAACGCTTCCGCTTACAGTCTACAAGGGTATGTAGACAACACTCTCCCCTCTCGTTGCTATACATCACCATGATCTTGCGTGTGCGTAGGAAATTTTTTGAAATTACTACGAAACCCAACAGTGGTATCAGAGCCTAGGTTACTTATGTTGATGTTATATGCACGAGTAGAACACAAGTGAGTTGTGGACGATACAAGTCATACTGCCTACCAGCATGTCATACTTTGGTTCGGCGGTATTGTTGGACGAGACGACCCGGACCAACCTTACGCGTACGCTTACGCGAGACCGGTTCCCTCGACGTGCTTTGCACATAGATGGCTTGCGGGCGACTGTCTCTCCAACTTTAGTTGAACCGAGTATGGCTACGCCCGGTCCTTGAGAAGGTTAAAACGGAGTCTATTTGACAAACTATCGTTGTGGTTTTGATGCGTAGGTGAGATTGTTTCTTACTTAAGCCCGTAGCAGCCACGTAAAACATGCAACAACAAAGTAGAGGACGTCTAACTTGTTTTTGCAGGGCATGTTGTGATGTGATATGGTCAAAGCATGATGCTGAATTTTATTGTATGAGATGATCATGTTTTGTAACCGAGTTATCGGCAACTGGCAGGAGCCATATGGTTGTCGCTTTATTGTATGCAATGCAATCGCAATGTAATGCTTTACTTTATTACTAAACGGTAGTGATAGTCGTGGAAGCATAAGATTGGCGAGACGACAACGATGCTACGATGGAGATCAAGGTGTCGCGCCGGTGACGATGGTGATCATGACGGTGCTTTGGAGATGGAGATCACAAGCACAAGATGATGATGGCCATATCATATCATTTATATTGATTGCATGTGATATTTATCTTTTTATGTATCTTATCTTGCTTTGATTGACGGTAGCATTATAAGATGATCTCTCACTAAATTATCAAGAAGTGTTCTCCCTGAGTATGCACCGTTGCCAAAGTTCGTCGTGCCCAGACACCACGTGATGATCGGGTGTGATAAGCTCTACGTCCATCTACAACGGGTGCAAGCCAGTTTTGCACACGCAGAATACTCAGGTTAAACTTGACGAGCCTAGCATATACAGATATGGCCTCGGAACACGGAGACCGAAAGGTCGAGCGTGAATCATATAGTAGATATGATCAACATAACGATGTTCACCATTGAAAACTACTCCATCTCACGTGATGATCGGTCATGGTTTAGTTGATTTGGATCACGTAATCACTTAGAGGATTAGAGGGATGTCTATCTAAGTGGGAGTTCTTAAATAATATGATTAATTGAACTTTAATTTATCATGAACTTAGTCCTGGTAGTATTTTGCAAATTATCTTGTAGATCAATAGCTCGCGTTGTTGCTTCCCTATGTTTATTTTGATATGTTCCTAGAGAAAATCATGTTGAAAAATGTTAGTAGCAATGATGCGGATTGGATCTTTGATCTGAGGTTTATCCTCATTACTGCACAGAAGAATTATGTCCTTGATGCACCGCTAGGTGACGGACCTATTGCAGGAGCAGATGCAGACGTTATGAACGTTTGGCTAGCTCAATATGATTACTACTTGATAGTTTAGTGCACCATGCTTAATGGCTTAGAATCGGGACTTCAACGACGTTTTGAACGTCATGGAGCATATGAGATGTTCCAGGAGTTGAAGTTAATATTTCAAGCAAATACCCGAGTTGAGAGATATGTAGTCTCCAACAAGTTCTATAGCTAAGAGATGGAGGAGAATCGCTCAACTAGTGAGCATGTGCCCAGATTGTCTGAGTACAACAATCGCTTGAATCAAGTGGGAGTTAATCTTCCAGATAAGATAGTGATTGACAGAATTCTCTAGTCACCATCACCAAGTTAGTAGAACTTCGTGATGAACTATGATATGCAAGGGATAACGGAAACAATTCCCAAGCTCTTCGTAATGCGGAAATTGACGAAGGTAGAAATCGAGAAAAACATCAAGTGTTGATGGTAGACAAGACCACTAGTTTCAAGAAAAGGGCAGAGGGAAGAAGGGGAACTTCAAATAGAATGGCAAGCAAGTTGCTGCTCAAGTGAAGAAGCCCAAGTCTGGTCCTAAGCCTGAGACTAAGTGTTTCTACTGCAAAGGGACTGATCACTGGAAGCGGAACTACCCCAAGTGATTGGCAGATAAGAAGGATGGCAAAGTGAACATAAGTATATTTTATATACATGTTATTGATGTGTACTTTACTAGTGTTTATGGCAACCCCTCAGTATTTGATACTAGTTCAGTTGCTAAGATTAGTAACTCGAAACGGGAGTTGCAGAATAAATAGAGACTAGTTAAGGGTGAAGTGACGATGTGTGTTGGAAGTGGTTCCAAGATTGATATGATCATCATCGCACACTCCCTATACTTTCAGGATTAGTGTTGAACCTGAATAAGTGTTATTTGGTGTTTGCGTTGAGCATGAATATGATTTGATCATGTTTATTGTAATACGGTTATTCATTTAAGTAAGAGAATAAATTGTTGTTCTGTTTACATGAATAAAACCTTATATGGTTACACACCCAATGAAAATAGTTCGTTGGATCTCGATCGTAGTGATACACATAATCATAATATTGAAACCAAAAGATGCAAAGTTAATAATGATAGTGCAACTTATTTGTAGCACTACCGTTTAGGTCATATTGGTGTAAAGCGCATGAAGAAACTCCATGCTGATGGGATTTTGGAATCACTTGATTATGAATCACTTGATGCTTGCGAACCATGCCTTTTGGGCAAGATGACTAAAACGCCGTTCTCCGGAACAATGAAGCAAGCAACAGATTTGTTGGAGATCATACATACTGATGTATGTGGTCCGGTGAATATTAAAGCTTGCAGCAGGTATCATTATTTTCTGACCTTCACAGATGATTTGAGCAGATATGGGGATATCTACTTGATGAAACATAAGTTTGAAACATTTGAACAGTTCAAAGAATTTCAGAGTGAAGTGGAAAATCATCGTGACAAGAAAATAAAGTTTCTACGATCTGATCGCGGAGACAAATATTTGAGTTACGAGTTTGGTCTTCAATTAAAACAAGTCGGAATAGTTTCACAAACTCATGCCACATGGAACACCACAGCATAATGGTGTGTCCGAACGTCATAACCGTACTTTATTAGATATATAGTGCAATCTATGATGTCTCTTACGGATCTACCACTATCGTTTTGGGGTTATGCATTAAAGACAGCTACATTCACATTAAATAGGGCACCATCTAAATCCGTTGAGGCGACACCATATGAACTATGGTTTGGCAAGAAACCTAAGCTGTCGTTTCTTAAATTTTGGGGTTGCAATGCTTATATGAAAATATTTCATCCTGATAAGCTCAAACTCAAATCGGAGAAGTGCGTCTTCATAGGATATCCAGAGGAAACTATTGGATACACCTTCTACCACAGATCCGAAGGCAAGACTTTTTTTTGCTAAATTCGGAAACTTTATGGAGAAGGGGTTTCTCTTGAAAGAAGTGAGTGGGAGGAAAGTAGAACTTGACGAGGTAACTGTACCTGATCCCTTATTGGAAAGTAGTACATCACAGAAAACTGTTTTTGTGACACCTACACCAGTTAGTGAGGAAGCTAATGATGATGATCATGAAACTTCAGAACAAGATACTACTGAACCTCGTAGATCAACCAGAGTAAGATCCGCGCCAGAGTGGTACGGTAATCCTGTTCTGAAAGTCATGCTACTAGATCATGATGAAACCTACGAACTATGAAGAAGCGATGATGAGCCCAGATTCCGCAAAGTGGCTTGAAGCCATGAAATCTGAGATGGGATCCATGTATGAGAACAAAGTATGGACTTTGGTTGACTTGCCCGATGATCGGCAAGCAATTGAGAATAAATGGATCTTTAAGAAGAAGACTGACGCTGATGGTAATGTTACTGTCTACAAAGCTCGACTTGTCGCAAAAGGTTTTTGGCAAGTTCAAGGGATTGACTACGATTAGACCTTCTCACCCGTAGCGATGCTTAAGTCCGTCCGAATCATGTTAGCAATTGCCGCATTTTATGATTATGAAATTTGGCAGATGGATGTCAAAACTGCATTCCTGAATGGATTTCTGGAAGAAGAGTTGTATATGATGCAACCGGAAGGTTTTGTCGATCCAAAGGGAGCTAACAAAGTGTGCAAGCTCCAGCGATCCATTTATGGACTGGTGCAAGCCTCTCGGAGTTGGAATAAACGTTTTGATAGTGTGATCAAAGCATTTGGTTTTATACAGACTTTCGGAGAAGCCTGTATTTACAAGAAAGTGAGTGGGAGCTCTACAACATTTCTGATAAGTATATGTGAATGACATATTGTTGATCGGAAATAATGTAGAATTATTCTGTAAAGCATAAAAGGAGTGTTTGAAAGGAGTTTTTCAAAGAAAGACTTCGGTGAAGCTGCTTACATATTGAGTTTCAAGATCTATAGAGATAGATCAAGACGCTTGATAAGTTTTTTCAATGAGTACATACCTTGACAAGATTTTGAAGTAGTTCAAAATGGAACAGTCAAAGAAAGAGTTCTTGCCTGTGTTACAAGGTGTGAAGTTGAGTAAGACTCAAAGCCCGACCACGGCAAAAAAAAAATAGAAAGAGAATGAAAGTCATTTCCTATGCCTCAGTCATAGGTTCTATAAAGTATGCCATGCTGTGTACCAGATCTATTGTATACCCTGCACTGAGTTTGGCAAGGGAGTACAATAGTGATCTAGGAGTAGATCACTGGACAGCGGTCAAAATTGTCCTTAGTGGAATAAGGATATGTTTCTCTATTATGGAAGTGAAAAAGGTTCGTCGTAAAGGGTTACGCCGATGCAAGTTTGACACTAATCTAGATGACTCTAAGTCTCGATCTAGATACATATTGAAAGTGGGAGCAATTAGCTAGAGTAGCTCCATGCAGAGCATTGTTGACATAGAAATTTGCAAAATACATGAGGATCTGAATGTGGCAGACCCGTTGACTAAGATTCTCTCACAAGCAAAACATGATCACACCTTAGTACTCCTTGGGTGTTAATCACATAGCGATGTGAACTAGATTACTGAATCTAGTAAACCCTTTGGGTGTTGGTCACATAGCGATGTGAACTATGGGTGTTAATCACATGGTGATGTGAACTATTGCTGTTAAATCACATGGCGATGTGAACTAGATTATTGACTCTAGTGCAAGCGGGAGACTGAAGGAAATATGCCCTAGAGGCAATAATAAAGTTATTATTTATTTCCTTATATCATGATAAATGTTTATTATTCATGCTAGAATTGTATTAACCGGAAACATAATACATGTGTGAATACATAGACAAACAGAGTGTCACTAGTATGCCTCTACTTGACTAGCTCGTTAATCAAAGATGGTTATGTTTCCTAACCATAGACAAAAGAGTTGTTATTTGAGTAACGAGGTCACATCATTAGTTGAATGATCTGATTGACATGACCCATTCCATTAGCTTAGCACCTGATCGTTTAGTATGTTGCTATTGCTTTCTTCATGACTTATACATGTTCCTATAACTATGAGATTATGCAACTCCCGTTTGCCGGAGGAACACCTTGGGTGCTACCAAACGTCACAACGTAACTGGGTGATTATAAAGGAGCATTATAGGTGTCTCCAAAAGTAGATGTTGGGTTGGCGTATTTCGAGATTAGGATTTGTCACTCCGATTGTCGGAGAGGTATCTCTGGGCCCTCTCGGTAATGCACATCACATAAGCCTTGCAAGCACTGCAACTAATATGTTAGTTGTGAGATGATGTATTACGGAACGAGTAAAGAGACTTGCCAGTAACGAGATTGAACTAGGTATTGGATACCGACGATCGAATCTCGGGCAAGTAACATACCGATGACAAAGGGAACAACGTATGTTGTTATGCGGTCTGACCGATAAAGATCTTCGTAGAATATGTAGGAGCCAATATGGGCATCCAGATCCCGCTATTGGTTATTGACCGGAGACGTGTCTCGGTCATGTCTACATTGTTCTCGAACCCGTAGGGTCCGCACGCTTAAGGTTACGATGACAGTTATATTATGAGTTTACATGTTTTGATGTACCGAAGGAGTTCGGAGTCCCGGATGAGATTGGGGACATGACGAGGAGTCTCGAAATGGTCGAGACGTAAAGATTCATATATTGGATGATATGGTTAGGCCAAGGGGTCAAGCCCATGAGGCTTTAGATCGGTGCAAAAGGAGTTTTGCGGAGTCCAGGGGGCCAAACGCCGGAGACCCTGGCGTCTGGCCCTGGGCCAGACGCCAAGGATTGTGGCGTTTGGTCCTGGAGTCCGAGTGGGACTCTTGCCTTTCGGGAAAAACCGACTTTGAGGAGGCTTTTGCTCCAAGTTTCGACCCCGGGGCTCAACATATAAATAGAGGGGCATGGCTAGCACCAAAGACACAACAATTGATCCCTTGGATCTCTTAGCCGTGTGCGGTGCCCCCCTCCACCATAGTCCACCTCGATAATATCGTAGCGGTGCTTAGGCAAAGCCCTGCGACGGTAGAACATCAAGATCGTCACCACGCCGTCGTGCTGACGGAACTCTCCCTCGACACTCGGCTGGATCGGAGTTCGAGCTGAACGTGTGCTAGAACTCGGAGGTGCCGTAGTTTCGGTGCTTGATCGGTCGGGCCGTGAAGACGTACGACTACATCAACCGCATTGTGCTAACGCTTCCGCTTACGGTCTACAAGGGTATGTAGACAACACTCTCCCCTCTCGTTGCTATACATCACCATGATCTTGCGTGTGCGTAGGAAATTTTTTGAAATTACTACGAAACCCAATAGAGCTTTCATACACTTATAGCTCTAGTGCATCCGTTGCATGGCAATCCCTACTTACTCACATGGATATCTATTGATGGGCATCTCCATAGCCCGTTGATACGCCTAGTTGATGTGAGACTATCTTCTCCTTTTTGTCTTCCCCACAACCACCATTCCATTCCACCTATAGTGCTATGTCCATGGCTCACACTCATGTATTGTGTGAAAGTTGAAAAAGTTTGAGAACATCAAAAGTATGAAACAATTGCTTGGCTTGTCATCGGGGTTGCGCATGATTTAATATTTTGTGTGATGAAGATAGAGCATAGCCAGACTATATGATTTTGTAGGGATAACTTTCTTTGGCCATGTTATTTTGAGAAGACATGATTGCTTAGTTAGTATGCTTGAAGTATTATTATTTTTATGTCAATATTAAACTTTTATCTTGAATCTTTCGGATCTGAACATTCATGCCACAATAAATAAAATTACATTGAGAAATATGTTAGGAAGCATTCCACATAATTTTTTTTGTTTTTATCATTTACCTACTCGAGGACGAGCAGGAATTAAGCTTGGGGATGCTTGATACGTCTACAACGTATCTATAATTTTTGATTGTTCGATGCTATTATATATTCTATTTTGGATGTTTAATGGGATTATTTATACACTTTTATATAATTTTTGGGACTAACCTATTAACCGGAGGCCCAACCCAAATTGTTGTTTTTTGCCTATTTCAGTGTTTCACAGAAAAAGAATATCAAACGGAGTCCAAACGAGATGAAACCTTTGAGACCATGATTTTTGGAACAAACCTGATCCAGAGGACTTGGAGTGGACGTCAAGCAATCAACGAGGAGGCCACGAGGCAGGGGGGCGTGCCTACCCCCTGGGCGCGCCCTCCACCCTTGTGGGCCCCTCGTGGCTCCACCGACCTACTTCTTCCTCCTATATATACCTATGTACCCTGGAAACATCAGAGGGCACCATGAAAACCTAATTCCACTGCCGCAACCTTCTGTACCCATGAGATCCCATCTTGGGGCCTTTTCCGGCACTCCACCGGAGGGGGCATTGACATGGAGGGCTTCTACATCAACACCATAGCCTCTCCGATGATGTGTGAGTAGTTTACCTCAGACCTTCGGGTCCATAGTTATTAGATAGATGGCTTCTTCTCTCTCTTTGGATCTCAATACAAAGTTCTCCTCGATTCTCTTGGAGATCTATTCGATGTAATCTTCTTTTGCAGTGTGTTTGTCGAGATCCGATGAATTGTGGGTTTATGATCAAGGTTATCTATGAACAATATTTGAATCTTCTCTAATATATTTTATGTATGATTGGTTATCTTTGCAAGTCTCTTCGAATTATTAGTTTTGTTTGGCCTACTAGATTGATCTTTCTTGCAATGGGAGAAGTTCTTAGCTTTGGGTTCAATCTTGCGGTGCTCGATCCCACTGACAGTAGGGGAAATGACACGTGTTGTATTGTTGCCATCGAGGATAAAAAGATGGGGTTTATATCATATTGCATGAGTTTATCGCTCTACATCATGTCATCTTGCTTAAAGCGTTACTCCGTTCTTATGAACTTAATACTCTAGATGCATGTTTGATAGCGGTCGATGTGTGGAGTAATAGTAGTAGATGCAGGCAGGAGCCGGTCTACTTGTCACGGATGTGATGCCTATATACATGATCATACCTAGATATTCTCATAACTATGCTCAATTCTGTCAATTGCTCGACGGTAATTTGTTCAGCCACCGTAATACTTATGTTATCTTGAGAGAAGCCACTAGTGAAACCTATCGCCCCCGGGTCTACTTTCCATCATACAAGTTTCCAATCTATTTTATTTTGCAATCTTTACTTTCAATTTATATCATAAAAATACCAAAAATATTTATCTTATTATTATTATCTCTATCATATCTCACTCTTGCAAGTGCCCGTGAAGGGATTGACAACCCCTTTTCGTGTTGGTTGCGAGGTTCTTATTTGTTTGTGTAGGTACGAGGTGACTCGCGCGTGGTCTCTTACTGGATTGATACCTTGGTTCTCAAAAACTGAGGGAAATACTTACGCTGCTTTGCTGCATCACCCTTTCCTCTTCAAGGGAAAACCAACGCATGCTCAAGAGGTAGCAGAGGTCCGGTGACATGACTATACTACACCGGCACAGAGGGGGACGCAGCTTCATTGACTTAATGCACTTGCCTTCGGGTGTATGACACGTGGGCCCAACTGGTGGATGGCCAACCTATCATACACCCAAAGGCAAGTGCAGTAGAGGGGCGAGGAATAGATGGCCAACACGCACGTGAATTCAATGCAGTCTGCACTTCTCTTATAAAGGCTCCCGCCAGTCCAATCTATGAAATCCTACACACCTACGCACCCAAGGGCAAGAGTGATCACTCCAATCGCAAGATCAGTTGACTAGAAGCTTGACCCATGGAGGCGATGAGCGCGAGCATCAGCCGGCTGTGCCAGATGGTCCATGACGCCGGCATGCAGCCTGACACCGAGGAACGTCTCCAGGTAGTGCTTGAGGCCGCCAGGGCGAGAGGCCGCTTGGACGAAAAATTCATCTCCTTGTTTGACGAGGTCCTCATTGGCTTCCTCGACAAGTTCACTGTCGGTGTCAAAACCGACGGATCTCGGGTAGTGTTGGAAATATGCCCTAGAGGCAATAATAAAAGTATTATTATTATATTTCCTTGTTCATGATAATTGTCTTTTATTCATGCTATAACTGTATTATCCGGAAATCGTAATACACGTGTGAATACATAGACCACAATATGTCCCTAGTGAGCCTCTAGTTGACTAGCTCGTTGTGATCAACAGATAGTCATGGTTTCCTGGCTATGGACATTGGATGTCGTTGATAACGGGATCACATCATTAGGAGAATGATGTGATGGACAAGACCCAATCCTAAGACTAGCACAAAAGATCGTGTAGTTCATTTGCTAGAGCTTTGCCAATGTCAAGTATCTCTTCCTTCGACCATGAGAGCGTGTAACTCCTGGATACCGTAGGAGTGCTTTGGGTGTATCAAACGTCACAACGTAACTGCGTGACTATAAAGGTGCACTACAGGTATCTCCGAAAGTATCTATTGTTTTATGCGGATCGAGACTGGGATTTGTCACTCCGTGTAAACGGAGAGGTATCTCTGGGCCCACTCGGTAGGACATCATCATATGCGCAATGTGACCAAGGAGTTGATCACGGGATGATGTGTTACGGAACGAGTAAAGTGACTTGCCGGTAACGAGATTGAACAAGGTATTGGATACCGACGATCGAATCTCGGGCAAGTAACATACCGATAGACAAAGGGAATTGAATATGGGATTGATTAAGTCCTTGACATCGTGGTTCATCCGATGAGATCATCGTGGAACATGTGGGAGCCATCATGGGTATCCAGATCCCGCTGTTGGTTATTGACCGGAGAACGTCTCGGTCATGTCTACATGTCTCCCGAACCCGTAGGGTCTACACACTTAAGGTTCGATGACGCTAGGGTTATAAAGGAAGTTTGTATGTGGTTACCGAATGTTGTTCGAAGTCCCGGATGAGATCCCGGACGTCACGAGGAGTTCAGGAATGGTCCGGAGGTAAAGATTTATATATGGGAAGTCCTATTTTGGCCACCGGAAAATGTTCGGGATTTTTCGGTATTGTACCGGGAAGGTTCTAGAAGGTTCCGGAGTGGGGCCCACCTGCATGGGGGGACCCACATGGACGTGGGTAGTGGGGGCAAGGCCCCACACCCCTGGTCAAGGCGCACCAAGATCCCCCCTTAGAAGGAATAAGATCATATCCCGAAGGGATAAGATTAAGATCCCTAAAAAGGGGGGATAACAATCGGTGCGGAAGGAAATAATGAGATTTCTTTCCTCCCACCTTGGCCAACGCCCCAATGGACTTGGAGGGCAAGAAACCAGCCCCTCCACCCCTATATATAGTGGGGAGGCGCATGGGAGCTACACACGAAGTTCTGGCACAGCCCTACCTCTCTTCCTACTCCTCCTCTCCCATGGTGCTTGGCGAAGCCCTGCTGGATTGCCACGCTCCTCCACCACCACCACGCCGTTGTGCTGCTGTTGGATGGAGTCTTCCTCAACCTCTCCCTCTCTCCTTGCTGGATCAAGGCGTGGGAGACGTCACCGGGCTGTACGTGTGTTGAACGCGGAGGTGCCGTCCGTTCGGCACTAGGATCATCGGTGATTTGAATCACGATGAGTACGACTCCATCAACCCCGTTCGGCACTAGGGTATGTAGATGCACTCTCTTTCTACTCATTGCTGGTCTCTCCATAGATAGATCTTGGTGACACGTAGGAAAATTTTGAATTTCTGCTACGTTCCCCAACAGTGGCATCATGAGCTAGGTCTATTGCGTAGATTCTTTGCACGAGTAGAACACAAAGTAGTTGTGGGCGTTGATGGTGTTCAATATGATTACCGTTACTAGTCCAATCTTGTTTCGACGGTATTGTGGGATGAAGCGGCCCGGACCGACCTTACACGTACTCTTACGTGAGACAGGTTCCACCGATTGACATGCACTTGGTGCATAAGGTGGCTAGCGGGTGCCAGTCTCTCCCACTTTAGTCGGAACGGATTCGATGAAAAGGGTCCTTATGAAGGGTAAATAGCAATTGGCATATCACGTTGTGGTTTTGCGTAGGTAAGAAACGTTCTTGCTAGAAACCCATAGCAGCCACGTAAAACATGCAAACAACAATTAGAGGACGTCTAACTTGTTTTTGCAGGGTATGCTTTGTGATGTGATATGGCCAACAAGAATGTGATGAATATATGTGATGTATGAGATTGATCATGTTCTTGTAATAGGATTCACGACTTGCATGTCGATGAGTATGACAACCGGCAGGAGCCATAGGAGTTGTCTTAATTTATTGTATGACCTGCGTGTCATTGAACAACGCCATGTAATTACTTTACTTTATTGCTAAACGCGTTAGCCATAGAAGTAGAAGTAGTCGTTGGCGTGACAACTTCATGAAGACACGATGATGGAGATCATGATGATGGAGATCATGGTATCATGCCGGTGACGATGATGATCATGGAGCCCCGAAGATGAAGATCAAAAGGAGCAAAATGATATTGGCCATATCATGTCACTATTTGATTGCATGTGATGTTTATCATGTTTATGCATCTTGTTTACTTAGGACGACGGTAGTAAATAAGATGATCCCTTACAAAATTTCAAGAAGTGTTCTCCCCTAACTGTGCACCGTTGCTACAGTTCGTCGCTTCTAAGCACCACGTGATGATCGGGTGTGATGGATTCTTACGTTCACATACAACGGGTGTAAGACAGTTTTACACAGCGAAAACACTTAGGGTTAACTTGACGAGCCTAGCATGTGCAGACATGGCCTCGGAACACGGAGACCGAAAGGTCGAGCATGAGTCGTATAGCAGATACGATCAACATGAAGATGTTCACCGATGATGACTAGTCCGTCTCACGTGATGATCGGACACGGCGTAGTTGACTCGGATCATGTAATCACTTAGATGACCAGAGGGATGTCTATCTGAGTGGGAGTTCATAAGATGAACTTAATTATCTTGAACATAGTCAAAAGACCTTTTGCAAATTATGTCGTAGCTCGCGCTTTAGTTCTACTGTTTTAGACATGTTCCTAGAGAAAATATAGTTGAAAGTTGACAGTAGCGATTATGAGGACAGTAGAAAGCTTATGTCCTTAATGCACCGCTCAGTGTGCTGAACCCCAAACCTCGTCTGTGGATGTTGTGAACATCGGACATACACGTTTTGATAACTACGTGATAGTTCAGTTAAACGGTTTAGAGTTGAGGCACCAAAGACGTTTTCGAAATGTCGCGGAACATATGAGATGTTTCGAGGGCTGAAATTGGGATTTCAGGCTCGTGCCCACGTCAAGAGGTATAAGACCTCCGACGATTTTCTTAGCCTGCAAACTAACGGAGAAAAGCTCAATCGTTGAGCTTGTGCTCAGATTGTCTGAGTGCAACAATCACTTGAATCGAGTGGGAGTTGATCTTCCATATGAGATAGTGATGTTTCTCCAAAGTCATTGCCACCAAGCTGCTAGAGCTTTGTGATGAACTATAACATATCAGGGATAGATATGATGATCCTTGAGGTAGTCACGATGTTTGACACCGCGAAAGTAGAAATCAAGAAGGAGCATCAATTGTTGATGGTTGGTGAAACCACTAGTTTCAAGAAGGGCAAGGGCTAGAAGGGATACTTCATGAAACGACAAATCAGCTGCTGCTCTAGTGAAGAAACCCAAGGTTGAACCCAAACCCGAGACTAAGTGCTTCAGTAATAAGGGGAACAACCACTGGAGCAGAATTACCCTAGATACTTGGTAGATGAGAAGGCTGGCAAGGTCGATAGAAGTATATTGGATATAGATTATGTTAATGTGTACTTTACTAGTATTCCTAGTAGCACCAGGGTATTAGATACCGGTTCGGTTGCTAAGTGTTAGTAACTCGAAATAAAGGCTACGGAATAAACGGAGATTAGCTAAAGGTGAGCTGACGATATGTGTTGGAAGTGTTTCCAATGTTGATATGATCAAGCATCGCACGCTCCCTCTACCATCGAGATTAGTGTTTGCGTTGAGCATAGACATGATTGGATTATGTCTATCGCAATACGGTTATTCATTTAAGGAGAATAATGGTTACTCTGTTTATTTGAATAATACCTTGAATGGTCTTGCACCTAAAATGAATGGTTTATTGAATCTCGATCGTAGTGATACACATGTTCATGCCAAAAGATAGTAATGATAGTACCACTTACTTGTGGCACTGCCATGTAAGTCATAATGGTATAAAACGCATGAAGAAGCTCCATGTTGATGGATCTTTGGACTCACTCATTTTTGAAAAGTTTGAGACATGCGAACCATGTCTATTGGTGTATATGCATGAAGAAACTCCATGCAAATGGATCGTTCGGACTCACTTGATTTTGAATCACTTGAGATATGCAAATCATACCACATGGGCAAGATGACTGAAAAGTCTCATTTTCAGTAAGATGGAACAAGATAGCAACTTGTTGGAAGTAACACATTTTGATGTGTGCAGTCGAATGAGTGTTGAGGCATGCAGTGAATATCATTATGTTCTTACTTCACAGATGATTCGAGTAAATGTTGAGTATATTTACTTGATGAAACACAAGTCTGAATTATTGAATGGTTCAAGTAATTTCAGAGTGAAGTAGCAGATCATTGTGACAAGAGGATAAAATGTCTATGATATGATCATAGAGATGAATATCTGAGTTACGAGTTTTGGCACACAATTAAGACATTGTGGAAATTGTTTCGCAATTAATACCGCCTGGAACACCATAATGTGATGGTGTGTCCGAACATCATAGTTGCACCCTATTGGATATGGTGCGTACCATGATGTCTCTTATCGAATTACCACTATCGTTCGTGGGTTAGGCATTAGAGACAACCACATTCACTTTAAATAGGGCACCACGTAATTCCGTTGAGACGACACCGTTTGGAGAAACCTAAGTTGTCGTTTCTTAAAGGTTTGGGGCTGTGACGCTTATGTGAAAAAGTTTCAGGATTAAGCTCGAACCCAAAGCGGATAAAATACATCTTCATAGGACACCCAAAACAGTTGGGTATACCTCCTAATTCAGATCCGAAAACAATATGAATTGTTTCTAGAATCGGGTCCTTTCTCGAGGAAAGGTTTCTCTCGAAAGAATTGAGTGGGAGGATGGTGGAGACTTGATGAGGTTATTGAACCGTCTCTTCAACTAGTGTGTGACAGGGCACAGGGAGTTGTTCCTGTGGCACCTACACCAATTGAAGTGGAAGCTTATGATATTGATCATGAAACTTCGGATCAAGTCACTCCCAAACCTCGTAGGATGACAAGGATGCGTACTACTTCAGAGTGGTACGTAATCCTGTCTTGAAGGTCATGTTGCTAGACAACAATGAACCTACGAGCTATGGAGAAGCGATGGTGGGCCCGGATTCCGATAAATGGCTTGAAGCCATAAAATCCGAGAGAGGATCCATGTATGAAAACAAAGTGTAGACTTTGGCAGAACGGCTCGATGGTCGTAAGGCTAATGAGTACAGATGGATTTCAAAAGGAAGACGGACAATGATGGTAAATGTCACCATTAAGAAAGCTCGACTTGTCGTTAAGATGTTTTCCGACAAGTTCAAGGAGTTGACTACGATGAGATTTTCTCACTCGTAGCGATGCTAAGAGTCTGTTGGAATTATATTAGCGATTACTGCATTATTTATGAAATCTTGCAGATAGGATGTCAAAACATTGTTTCCTCGACGATTTTAATGAGGAAAGGTTGTATGTGATACAACCGGAAGGTTTTGTCAATCCCGAAAGATGCTAATAAGTATGCAAAGCTCCAGCAATCCTTCTAAGGACTGGAGTGAGCATCTCAGAGTTGGAATGTATGCTTTGATGATGATCAAAAAAAAATTTGGGTTTGTACAAAGTTTATGGGAAACTTGTATTTCCAAAGAAGTGAGTGGGAGCACTATAGAATTTCTGATGAGTATATGTTGTTGACATATTGTTGATCAGAAATGACGTAGAATTTCTGGAAAGCATATAGGGTTATTTTGAAAGTGTTTTTCAATGGAAAGCCTGGATTAAGCTACTTGAACATTGAGCATCAAGATCTATAAGGATAGATCAAAATGCTTAATAATACTTTCAAATGAGCACATACCTTGACATGATCTTGAAGGTGTTCAAGATGGACCAGTCAAAGAAGGAGTTCTTGCCTGAGTTGTAAGGTACGAAGTTAAGACTTAAAGCTCGACCACGACAGAATAGAGAGAAAGGACGAAGGTCGTCCCCTATGCTTAAGACGTAGGCTCTTCAGTATGCTATGCTGTGTACCGCACCTGAAGTGTGCCTTGCCATGAGTTAGTCAAGGGGTACAAGAGTGATCCAAGAATGGCTCACAGGACAGCGGTCAAAGTTATCCTTAGTAACTAGTGGACTAAGGAATTTTCTCGATTATGGAGGTGGTAAAAGAGTTCGTCGTAAAGGTTACGACGATGCAAGCTTGACACCTATCCGGATAGCTCTGAGTAGAGAGACCGGATACATATAATGGAGCAATAATTTAGAATAGCTCCAAGTAGAACAGTTGTTTGGAATAGCTCCAAATAGAGCGTGGTAGCTGCATCTAGGAGATGACATAGAGATTTGTAAAGCACACACGGATCTGAAAGGTTCAGACCCGTTGACTAAAACCTCTTTCACAAGCAACATGATCAAACATAAAACTCATTGAGTGTTAATCACATAGTGATGTGAACTAGACTACTGACTCTAGTAAACTCTTGGGTATTAGTCACATGGCGATGTGACCTGTGAGTGTTAATCACATGGCGATGTGAACTAGATTATTGACTCTAGTGCAAGTGGGAGACTGTTGGAAATATGCCCTAGAGGCAATAATAAAAGTATTATTATTATATTTCCTTGTTCAAGATAATTGTCTTTTATTCATGCTATAACTGTATTATCCGGAAATCGTAATACACGTGTGAATACATAGACCACAATATGTCCCTAGTGAGCCTCTAGTTGACTAGCTCGTTGTGATCAACAGATAGTCATGGTTTTCTGGCTATGGACATTGGATGTCATTGATAACGGGATCACATCATTAGGAGAATGATGTGATGGACAAGACCCAATCCTAAGACTAGCACAAAAGATCGTGTAGTTCATTTGCTAGAGCTTTGCCAATGTCAAGTATCTCTTCCTTCGACCATGAGAGCGTGTAACTCCTGGATACCGTAGGAGTGCTTTGGGTGTATCAAACGTCACAACGTAACTGGGTGACTATAAAGGTGCACTACAGGTATCTCCGAAAGTATCTATTGTTTTATGCGGATCGAGACTGGGATTTGTCACTCCGTGTAAACGGAGAGGTATCTCTGGGCCCACTCGGTAGGACATCATCATATGCGCAATGTGACCAAGGAGTTGATCACGGGATGATGTGTTACGGAACGAGTAAAGTGACTTGCCGGTAATGAGATTGAACAAGGTATTGGATACCGACGATCGAATCTCGGGCAAGTAACATACCGATAGACAAAGGGAATTGAATACGGGATTGATTAAGTCCTTGACATCGTGGTTCATCTGATGAGATCATCGTGGAACATGTGGGAGCCATCATGGGTATCCAGATCCCGCTGTTGGTTATTGACCAGAGAACGTCTCGGTCATGTCTACATGTCTCCCGAACCCGTAGGGTCTACACACTTAAGGTTCGATGACGCTAGGGTTATAAAGGAAGTTTGTATGTGGTTACCGAATGTTGTTCGAAGTCCCGGATGAGATCCCGGACGTCACGAGGAGTTCCGGAATGGTCCGGAGGTAAAGATTTATATATGGGAAGTCCTATTTTGGCCACCGGAAAATGTTCGGGATTTTTCGGTATTGTACCGGGAAGGTTCTATAAGGTTCCGGAGTGGGGCCCACCTGCATGGGGGGACCCACATGGACGTGGGTAGTGGGGGCAAGGCCCCACACCCCTGGTCAAGGCGCACCAAGATCCCCCCTTAGAAGGAATAAGATCATATCCCGAAGGGATAAGATCAAGATCCCTAAAAAGGGGGGATAACAATCGGTGGGGAAGGAAATAATGAGATTTCTTTCCTCCCACCTTGGCCAACGCCCCAATGGACTTCGAGGGCAAGAAACCAGCCCCTCCACCCCTATATATAGTGGGGAGGCGCATGGGAGCTACACACGAAGTTCTGGTACAGCCCTACCTCTCTTCCTACTCCTCCTCTCCCATGGTGCTTGGCGAAGCCCTGCTGGATTGCCACGCTCCTCCACCACCACCACGCCGTTGTGCTGCTGTTGGATGGAGTCTTCCTCAACCTCTCCCTCTCTCCTTGCTGGATCAAGGCATGGGAGACGTCACCGGGCTGTACGTGTGTTGAACGCGGAGGTGCCGTCCGTTCGGCACTAGGATCATCGGTGATTTGAATCACGACGAGTACGACTCCATCAACCCCGTTCTGTGCATCTAGGTCGGATGGTAACAGGAGGCAGGGGACACGATGTTTTACCCAGGTTCGGGCCCTCTTGATGGAGGTAAAACCCTATGTCCTGCTTGATTAATATTGATGATATGGGTAGTACAAGAGTAGATCTACCACAAGATCAGAGAGGCTAAACCCTAAAAGCTAGCCTATGGTATGATTGTTGTTCGTCCTACGGACTAAAACTCTCCGGTTTATATAGACACCGGAGAGGGCTAGGGTTACACAGAGTCGGTTACAATGGTAGGAGATCTACATATCTGTATCGCCAAGCTTGCCTTCCACGCCAAGGAAAGTCCCTTCCGGACACGGGACGAAGTCTTCAATCTTGTATCTTCATAGTCCAGGAGTCCGGCCGAAGGTATAGTCCGGCTATCCGGACACCCCCTAATCCAGGACTCCCTCAGTAGCCCCTGAACCAGGCTTCAATGACGACGAGTCCGGCGCGCAGATTGTCTTCGGCATTGCAAGGCGGGTTCCTCCTCCAAGTACTTCATAGAAGATTTTGAACACAAAGGTAGTGTCAGTCTCTGCAAAATAAGTTTCCACATATCGCCATAGAGAGAATAACATTTACACAAATCTAATCTGCCGATGTATTCCGTAGCGTGACATCACACCACGGCCAATTCTTTATTCGAATCGTTTTACTGTCCCACCTTAGCGCATTTAGTGAGGCGGTTTCCTTGGCACGTCTTGTTAAATCAGAGATCGTGTCCCCTCATTTCGGGATTCTCATCAATACGGGTGTGGGTAACCCAACCGCACCATTGACTATGGCGCTTGGGAGATAAGCGAGTTTTACCAGGCCGGTGGGGGCGCATAGTCACGTCCGCCCATATAAGGGGATAAGGATCCACGCCTTCTTCCTCCTTTGCCTATCCATTTCCGCGCACTCGAGCTCCAGCGCCCAAGTACGCACACCCCACCTCAACCTTCTCCAGCCATGCCCGGAGCGGGAGGCAAGTGGATGTTCTCCTCCATCACGGAGGGACACATCAAAAGACTGAGGAGGGCCGGATACTTGTCTAACGACATTGTGCACCGGCTTCCCGAAGCGGGGCAGCTCATCCCCACCCCTAGGCCCCATGAGAGGGTGGTCTTCCTCCCCCATTTCCTCCGCGGACTGGGCTTCCCTCTCCACCCATTTTTCCGGGGGCTCATGTTCTACTATGGCCTGAATTTCCATGATCTGGCCCCGAATTTTGTCCTCAACATCTTGGCATTTATCGTCGTGTGCGAGGCTTTATTCCGCATCCGCCCCCATTTCGGCCTATGGCTCAAGACTTTCAATGTCAAGCCGAAGGTGGTGCGCGGCACCCAAGCGGAGTGCGGAGGCGCCATGGTGGGAAAGATGCCCAACGTCCTATGGTTCGAGGGCTCCTTCGTGGAATCCCTAAAGGGGTGGCAGTCGGGGTGGTTTTACATCACCGAGCCGCGCGACCCTGAATGGGTCGCAGCCCCCGAGTTCCGATCCGGACCCCCTATGCGGCTCGCCTCCTAGAAAGAGACGGTCCTATCGTGGGGTAAAAAAGGAGAGCTGACCGGACTCCAAACATGCATCCAAACCCTGGTGGACAGGATCCTCAAACTTGTCAACGTAGTCCAGGTTATGCTCATCCGTCGGATCCTCCCGTGTCAACAACGGGCTTTCAACCTGTGGGAGTTCGACCCGGCGCGGCACTGAACTCTGGGCAGGCTCTTCGACACGACATACGAAGATGCCTGGAAGGTGCTTTTCAAGGGTGTCGAGGCCCCCGCATCCGCTACCGAGGATCGCGGATTCAGCACGCAGCGTCACGCTCGTGCGGTAAGCTGTTTTAACCTTTTACAGGGCATTAGTTTTTCATAGTTTTACTCCATGCGGGATCGAAGTCCCCTTACCTTTGACAGGATTGGCAGGAGACGTCTGGACAGATCAACTGTCCGACTCCTTTGCCAGAAGGCCCAGCGGACGCTCGCTTGGCGAAGCTGCTGGTTCCGGCACCTTACGTGGTGCCGGAGAAGAAGTCCAAGAAGAAGGCCACGGGGACTCGAAAGAGTGCCCGGCGCCAGGAGGTGTCGGATTCACCATCCGACGACTCCAAGGCGCACTCCTCCCATGAAGACGAGGAGGAGGAAGAAGAGACCTCTCCCCCCTAGTGGGGGGAGAGAAGAAAAGGAAGGCCGCCCAAACCGGGGAGGCCGAAGGGTCCAAGAGGGGAAAACCCCTCCTCTGGACTACTCCACCAACGCCGACAACGGCGAAGAGGAGTGGCCGCACAGGGCCAAGCCCCTGGAAAAATCGTAAGTATCCAGATACCAGAGTGATTCATAGTATTCCCGCATTGCACAGCTTTTCCTTACGTCGAACATGATTGTGCAGTCCGCCCAAGGCCGGGCTCGACGAGTCGTCGAGCGGCTCCCTTGACTCGTCGGATGTGAATTCGCTTCCGACGGCTTCCTCCCCCCACCCTACGGACGGCGCCGAGGTGGCGTCCCAACAGGTTCCAAGCCAGGAGGAGGTGGTCCTGGAGGCGCCGCAAGGCAACCTCCTGGACTCCAGGCGTAAAGGGGATAGAACCCCCAAGGGCTCCAAGTCTGGACTTGAGCCGGACACCGCGCCGAAACCTTCAATGGTTCTGGACTCCGGTAGGCAGCCTCCTTCCAAGAGGAGCAAGCCTACCGAGCCAGTGACCTCCGTCCAACCGGAGGCACCGGACAATTTGCTGGAGATGCTTAACGGCGCCTCCATCGACGAGGAGCACTACACTATTATGAGTGTGGTGATCCAGAAGGTTCGGTCCGCCAAGAGCGGACTGACTGAAGCCTGTGCCAGCCTTCTAACAGGCTTTGAGGTAAGTAAAGAATATGTAAAAATATTACCGCACAGACAGTAGCCCCTGATGCTCTATTCGGTGTTCGAAAAGAAAAGCCGAATAGAGGATCTAATAATCGCAGGAGTCTAACATAATCGAGCCAATATGCGTATGCAGGCTTCGCTGCTGGCCTCCACCGCACTGACTACGGAGGTGGATACGCTGAAGCAGAACCTCGAGCGGTCCGAGCAAGAGCTCGGCCTAGCCAAGCAGCAACTCGAGGAGAACGAAGGTAAGAAATACCTATTGAAATATGTGAAAGGTGCAATTGCAAAAAGTGACAGGATTAACGCGGCTATTATAGGGGCCACAACTGAGGTGGCGACCCTTAAGCAAGTGTTGTCCGAAGCCGAAAAGAGGGCGGCCACGGAGCGCGCCGAGCGGGAGAAGCATGAGACGCAGGTTGGCGAGGTGCGGCAAGAGCTCCGGGCTCTCATGAAAAACATGAGAGTTTGGAGCTTAACTCGAAGACGCGAGAGTCTGAGCTTGCGGCGGCCATTGAAGATGCCAAGTCTGCCAAGGCCGAAGCCCAGAAGGCCCTCCAGGAGGTTGAGGCAATAAAAAAGATAGCGACGGTTAAGGCATTCTTTATGCAAAGCAAGCACGTAGAGGTGAATTACTTGTCACTTACCCGAATCCAGAGCTCTCCAGGAGCATTCATAGACTTGCCCCAAAGCGTGTCGGATGCCACCGCCTTCTACCGAGCCGAGGAGGGAAGCTCGACGAAGAAGGTGTTCTGGTCTCAGTATGCTGAGGCCGAACACCCGATGCCCTTAAGCGACTAGCTGAAACAGCTGGTCAAGCTCCATAAGGTGGCCGAACAGGCCATGAAGGGCCTCATAGTCTGGTTGTGGCCTGGAGAGGCCATGCCTGGGAGCTACTTCGGGCTGGTGAGGCGGCTGGTGGAGGCCTGTTCAAGGCTCGAAGTCATCAAGTGCTCCGTATGCATCGAGGGTGCCCGTAGGGCGCTTGCCCGTGCGAAGGTGCATTGGAGCAAGCTGGATGCTGAGAAGCTTTTGAAGGACGGGCCACCGCCGGGCAAGGAGCATCGCAAGCCCGAGATGTATTATGAGGGCGTTCCAAAGGGTGCCCGCCTTGTGGCGGATGAATGTTCCATGAATGTAATTTTTCAGGGAACTCGCTCGTTTTGTCCTGTGCGCTGAAAACTTGTTCATGTGCGCTAAGCAATGCTTTTTGAATTTAAAATATTACCTTCTGTGCGGCCGGTTTATCAAATTTGAGATATGGCGAGTCGTTGGCTTCTGCCCCCATGGCACGAGTGCTGGGGTGTTCGCGATAAACATGAGCACTCTCTTTCCCATTCTTGGGTCCTTCGAGGGAGGCGCTCAACACAACGAACAAGGCAATCAGACTATAATGCTTGAACACTCTCACTTAACCATAGAATTCTATAATTTTAAATTTTGGCGAAGCCCCTAGTGTTCGGAAGACCGAGTTCGAGGCGCTATCCACGCCTAGGCCGGACAAAGCCGACTCCTCGCTCTAAGCGGCATAAGTCTTTGGGGACTCGAAAACCTCTCGAACAGCAACCAGCTCTCGCCTCATCATGAAGGTCAGTTTTAGCTTTCTCTACTGAGGTTCTTAGCCCAGCTCAACTGGGGCACAATCGCAGTAGTTCTCCTAGTGCTACCTTAGCTGATATAACAAAACGTAAGGTACCAAAACATAGGAGCCAGGCAAACCCAACTATTGACCCAAGACATGATTCGGAGCCGGTGCATATAATGCTATAAGTTTGGGGTGCCGCACTTGTGAAAGTGTTCGGACTTCTCACACCATGTTGTGGGGTACTTAAGCCCCTGGAGTATTGGCTGTACCAAAGTGTACGGGTGCAACATGTCATTAATGAACATATATTCGTAAAAAAGAGGTAATGCAATAATAGACGGAAGCTATGCATTGTTTATTTAAAAAAGCTGCGATCAAAGGAGAACAATAAAATAGTGCGATAAGCAAAAGATGGGACTATCAAATATGTCCTTTCCAGGGGCGAGATGCGGAATGTTATGCGAAACAGGTATACTGCTTGTTATAGAGACCACCTTAGAGTTCCCTAGTGTGGCGTAGCTTTCTTCTTCCCTGGTTGTATCGTTTGTGTGGCAATTGTACTGCCGGACAAGCCTTCTGAAGAATGGAGTCCTGAAATAAGAGAAAATTAAGAAATCGGCAGCCCCTAGTGCGGTTTAAGGCGCGTTTCGGGCGTGCCGTGATGGTGCCCCTCCCCCTGTGCCCATGGTATTTCTAGAGTGTAGTTATGTACGCGCAACACTGGTTTCGCAAGTTCACGAGGGCTGGGGTTGGGGCCGCATTGCTACGCTTGCTCGGAACGTGCCAGGCGGTCTTGTTGTAGGTTACTCCGGGCGCGCTTGACGGTGTCCGGACGTTTAATGGCCGGACTGGAGAATTTCCTTGAGAGGCTGCTTTGTACTTCCGCTGCGATAGACGCCGTATGCTCCTCCGTTCAGAGAGAGCGTTCGGTGTTTCCATTGACCGTGATGACGCCTCGAGGGCCTGGCATCTTGAGTTTGAGGCATGCGTAGTGCGGCACCACATTGAACTTGGCAAATGCAGTTCGCCCGAGCAGTGCGTGATAGCCACTGCGGAACGGGACTATGTTGAAGATTAACTCCTCGCTTCGGAAATTATCCGGAGATCCGAAGACCACTTCAAGTGTAACTGAGCCTATACAGTTGGCTTCTACACCTGGTATCACACCTTTAAAGGTCGTTCTGGTGGGTTGAATCCTCGAGGGATCGATGCCCATTTTCCGCACTTTATCCTGATAAAGCAGGTTCAGGCTGCTGCCGCCATCCATAAGGACTCTGGTGAGGTGAAATCCATCAATAATTGGGTCTAGAACCAATGCGGCGAATCTGCCATGACGGGTGCTAGTGGGGTGGTCCCTTCGATCAAAAGTGATCGGGCAGGAAGACCATGGGTTGAACTTTGGGGCGACTGGCTCCATCGCGTATACATCCCTTAGCACACGCTTCCGCTCCCTCTTGGGGATGTGGGTTGCGTATATCATGTTCACCGTTCGCACTTGTGGGGGAAAACCTTTCTGTCCGCTGTTGTTCGGCGGTCGGGCTCCTCCTCGTCATCGCTATGCAGCCCCTTGTCTCTGCTTTCGGCATTTAACTTGCCTGCCTGCTTGAACACCCAACAATCCTTGTTGGTGTGATTGGATGGTTTTTCGGGGGTGCCATGTATCTGGCATGAGCGGTCGAGTATTCGGTCCAAACTGGACAGGCCATGAGTATTTCTTTTGAATGGCTTTTTCCACTGACTAGGTTTAGAGCCTTTGAATCCGGCATTAACTGCCGTATCCTCAGCATTGTCGTCGTTAACGTGGCGTTTTTGCTTGTTGCGACACGACCTGCCACTGCTGTCCTTGGTATTCGATACCAGGGCTCTTGGTCATGTTATTGCTGTGAGCTAGCCAGCTGTCTTCTCCCATGCAAAAGCGGGTCATAAGTGTCATGAGGGCTGCCATAGATTTCGGCTTTTCCTGTCCTAGGTGCCGTGCAAGCCACTCGTCGCGGATGTTATGCTTGAGGGCTGCTAGGGCCTCTGTGTCCAGATAGTCGACGATTTGATTTTTCTTGGTTAGGAACCGTGTCCAGAATTGTCTGGCCGATTCCTCTAGCTGCTGAATTATGTGGCTTAGGTCATCGGTGTCTGGTGGTCGCACATAAGTGCCCTGGAAATTGTCGAGGAATGTGGCTTCCAGGTCCTCCCAACAACCAATTGATTCTGCTGGCAAGCTGTTAAACCAATGTCGAGCTGGTCCTTTAAGCTTGAGTGGGAGGTATTTGATGGCGTGTAGGTCAACACCACGGGTCATGTGGATATGAAGGAGATAGTCCTCGATCCATACCGCAGGATCTGTTGTGCCATCATATGATTAGATGTTCATGGGTTTGAAACCCTCGGGGATTTGATGATCCATTACTTCATCTGTGAAGCATAGTGGGTCTGCGGCGCCTCTTTACTGGGCTATATCACGACACAACTCAAACGAGCTTTGTCTACTATGTTCGGCCCGGCCGGATTTACTATATCCGGCGAGACAAGTACCGTCTCATGTTGTGGGGCACCCATGTGATCCGTAGATCGATCTTGCTTGCCTTGCCTTGTCCTCCAATATGTCTCGCAGGTCTGGCGCATTTTCCCATGCCTTGGTATTTTTTGAGCGGCACCGAGGTGCGGCTTGAGTGGAGGGCCGAGAGGCCTTTCTATCATTGCCACGGGGTGGCCGGTCGGCCGCATCATGCGCTGGTGATTTAGGTGCTTCCTCCTCTAATTGGGGTAGCAACCTGTGCTTTGGGTGGCTCTTGGAGGGGTGTTCGAGTTCATACTCTTCGGCCGCAAGGACTTCAGTCCATCTTTTGGCTAGCAAATCTTGATCGGCTCTAAGTTGGTGCTGTTTTTTCTTGAGGCTGCTCGCCGTGGCCATAAGCCTGCGTTTGAAACACTCTTGATCGACGGGATCCTCCGGCACGACAAACTCGTCGTCGTCGAAGCTTGCCTCGTCTTCGGAGGGAGGCATATAATTATCGTCCTCGACCTCTGTGTCTGCCGCTCTCTCATGAGGGTTGGCTTCTCTATCCTCCTGTGCTGAATCTTGCCGGAGGTGGTTGTCTTCGGCACTGTCCGGGGTGTTATTATCCCCCGTGCCGGAATCACCGGTTTTGTTTTGGCGGGATTTAGAGCGGCGCCGCTGACGCCGGCGCTTAGGCTGCTTCTTGGAGGGGTCATCCTCCGCTGTTCCATCGCCATTGCCTTCTTTTGGGGTGTCCACCATGTATATATCATATGACGATGTGGCTTTCCAGTGCCCTATAGGCGCTGGTTCTTGATCATCTCCTGCATGGGCATCCATACCGTCGATGTCTTCGGAGTCGAACTCGAGCATGTCGGTTAAATAATCGACAGTGGCTACGAAGTGGGTGGTGGGTGGGCTTTGAATTTCTTCATCATCCGCATCCCAACCTTGCCGACCATAGTCCGGCCAGGGCTCTCCTAACAAAGAGAGAGACTTTAGTGAATTCAGAATATCGTCGAAGGGCGAGTGCTGAAAGATGTCCGCGGCGGTGAACTCCATGATCAGCGCCCAATCGGGTTCAATCGGTCGGGGCGCGGAGGGCTCGGAGTCCAGAGAGGAGTCCGGCTCCTTGGAGTCACGTGCTTCGCAGAGAATAGGGCTGGTGTTCGGCTTGATCGCCATAGAGATTGCAGCCCCCGAGGCGGTGTCTAACCACCCATCCTCGGTTGGTGTGATCAGCTCCGAGCTAGGGGTCGGAGCGGACACAGGTGCGGCCTCCAGGGCACTGTTCGGCGGCAGAGCTAAATCATGCTCATCGTGACAGTGCGGCGCGCTCGGCTGTGGCTCGAATCCGTCGAAGATCAAGTCTCCGCGGATGTCGGCCATGTAGTTCAAACTTCCAAATCTGACCTGATGGCCAGGGGCGGAGCTTTCGATCTGCTCCAAATGACCAAGCGAATTGGCCCGCAGTGCAAAGCCGCCGAATACGAAGATCTGTCCGGGGAGAAAAGTCTCACCCTGGATCGCATCGTTGTTGATGATCGGAGAAGCCATCGGGCCTAAAAGCGACGACACAGAGGAACTCTCAATGAAAGCACCAATGTCGGTGTCAAAACCGGCAGATCTCGAGTAGGGGGTCCCGAACTGTGCGTCTAGGTCGGATGGTAACATGAGGCAGGGGACACGATGTTTTACCCAGGTTCGGATCCTCTTGATGGAGGTAAAACCCTACGTCCTGCTTAATTAATATTGATGATATGGGTAGTACAAGAGTAGATCTACCACGAGATCAGAGAGGCTAAACCCTAAAAGCTAGCCTATGGTATGATTGTTGTTCGTCCTACGGACTAAAACTCTCCAGCTTATATAGACACCGGAGAGGGCTAGGGTTACACAGAGTCGGTTACAATGGTAGGAGATCTACATATCCATATCGCCAAGCTTGCCTTCCACGCCAAGGAAAGTCCCTTCCGGACATGGGACGAAGTCTTCAATCTTGTATCTTCATAGTACAGGAGTCCGGCCGAAGGTATAGTCCGGCTATCCGGACACCCTCTAATCCAGGACTCCCTCATTCACCATCGTCAAGAAGCTCGCGGACGACCTTAACGTACGCCTCCAGCCCATGCGCCCAGGCTCTACGATGCATGCCACCGTCAACGGACTCTATGGTGACACCCTCTTCGACGCACTGGTGGCCCTGCGACTGGCCGCCGTTGCGCCGGAGAATGTCCACCTCGAGGTCGCACTCGCCGCGCAATGCCTGGCGTAGCAAGACACCATCGACGTAATCACCCATGTCTACGCGCAAAATCGTCCACAAGGACTACTACATGCAAGAGGAGGACGAGAGGATGCTGGCCTTCTTGGACCGCAGGGCAACCTTGGACGGCATTGTTCAGAAGCACGTTGAGCTTGCCGCCAACGCCGCTGCTCCTCACACATCGGTTGGTGTCCCGGTGCACTAGCGCGTGAGGATGTCGTTGATGGATCCGTATGTATCTTTATCTTTCTATCAAATCCATGTAGTAGTATATGGTACTACTAGTAATTATCTTACCTTTCGCATCAACTTCATAATTTTCGTACGTACTCCATGCATGAACCGCGCCAGAACCAAACTTCTCATTACTCCAGGGAAAATTGTTATTTCTATCTATCGGTCGCGCCATGGAGCAGAACCAAATTTTACAAGTTACAAGTTCAAAAGGAAAAGTCTATTGTGTTCGCGTCGCACCCCCACATGGTTGGTCCGGCACGCCGCTCAAGGGGGAATGCATGTTGTGTTGCATTTTCACTTACAAGTGGGACCGTAGTTGAGCAAACTGACTATCGGCAAACCCCCACCCCGCCCACCTCGCGATGGCTGAGAAAATAGGAGGGAGAAGAGATGGATGTAACACGGACTCCAAGAAATTTGGTGTCGGATGGGACTCGTGTGGGTGGCGTGTGCCGTACTGCTAGACATGAATGCTAGTTATGGCCAATGCCACCCCACTATATTGAGGTGCTGGTTATGGAGAACAAATTTCCTGGAGTCCGTGCTCAGCCCTCCTCTATCTCTCTTCTCAGCCAGCCAGCAGACACGCGGAGCCCATCGTCTGTTTGCTCATATGCAGTCCCACATGTCAGTGAAAACACAAGAGGACCCACTGAACCTGCACATCTTTCACCTCGACGTGCTGGTGATGAAAAACAAATCCAATAAAGATCTTTGGTGGCCGCTTTTGGTGTTACTCAAGAGTAGTAAGATTCTATTTACAGTTTAACCCAAGATGCACATCATGTGGCTTCAACTACCACTTTATTTTCTTGCATGACACGGCCTGGATGTTAGATGTCACACGTGTCGGCCAAAGGAGGAAGAACTCGACCAAATCTTCGGTTGTGCTCTCGGATTAGACTAGTTGTACTAACTTAAAATTTTATTGTGTAGAATGGATGCAAGTTTTGGTATTTGGAAGAAGAGTACAACGATATATTGATAGAGCGCAATTTAGTAGATGTTCTAGCACTTTTAGCTAGCATAGAGGCTAGAGATGAGACTAGTGCACTTGTTGATAGAATAGAGGCTAGACACGTCTACTTCTTTACACTCGAAGAAGAAAGAATCACGCAAGATCGAGCCTCCGCAGATCAACAATGGATGCATCAAGAAGGCACTAATCCAACTTACAGGAGCAGTTCTGGAAGTTGGATATCTTCTAAAATGCATTCTTGTGGTTCTTGTTTTCTTTGGTCTTACTTTTATAGTCAAAATTTTGGTGATGTATTTCCATGTACCTAAAAATCAATGATGAAAAAAAGATATGTGTTTGCAAAGAAAAATGTACACAGCCGGGATGTGTCCGCGCGTTCGGGGCACGGCCGCCGCATCCGAGAAATCTCCCGGACATGACCCCATTGCCCTACCCAAACGGATAGAATCCGGGCAAAATGGAGATCCGTTCGGGGTCGTGCGTTGGGGTTGGCCTTACAAGTGGGACCGCAGTTGAGGAAATTGACTATCGGCAAACCACCACCTCGCCCACCGCGCGATGGCTGAGTTAGAGAAACGACGAGGTTGAAGAGATTGTTGTAGCACGGACTCCAAGAAATATGGTGTCAGATGGAAGTCGTGTTGGTGGCGTGTGCCATACTCTTGGTACTCTTGGACGTGAATGCTTGTTCTGGCCCATGCCACCCTACTACTCCTACTACTTATAGTACTAGTAGTAGTAGTATCGAGGATTCGAGGTGCTGGTTACATACAGCGAACACATTAACATATGGCTCACCTCACACTGTGGCCAAATTTCCTGGAGGCTATGCTAGGTTAAAAAGTGTTCTTTGTGAGGATGGGTGGCTGGTCTCAAGTTTAAAACTTGTTGTATTGCGTACATAGACATAGAGATAGTGCAGCATGTCAAGCTAGTACAAATAGTGTACTATTGTTGATTGGCCTCATCCGATAACCTATTGCAATGCACGTACAATTATGTATTCAGAAAATATTTTTTTGCCTCGTCGCAGCACCCACTCAGAGAAGCGACTCGAAAGCCATTCATAAATTTAGTAAGTTTATCACAGGCATATCATTTTATTACATACAACAGGTCATCAACCCACAACGACAACGAGGAAACATTATAAATACTAAATTTTTCATCACACAAAAAATAACAAGCAATGAAATGAACTTCAACTCAACCAATCCGCGGTGTTGGAAACGCTTGCTTTGAACCACAAGAGATTCTCTGGGAAGAGCCAGCTACTGTCAATCTCGAGACCAACGCGGGACTGATCATCCAGGCTGAAGCGGCCTACTATATCACGACCAGGGTAGGGAACCACCGCAATGTCCGACGTATAGATGCAGTTGCTTCTCATAAATGGTAGTAACGTTGTGTCAATAATAGTTGGATCGCCTTTCACCATCATTGGATAGTTTTGTCCAAGGAAGAGCGAGTTTTCTCCAAGACTATCAATACTGTACCAGGGAGAAGGTGTTGGCTCTAGCACACTAGTATCCATCCCGAATACCCTGCAACGGGTGTTGGAATAGGTCCGGAGAGGGCGACCATGGGAGGGAACACCTTCTACCTCAGTAGTAATAATCATAGTGCACTGTATACAGACAAGAAGAGGTGATCCATCGGAATTAGTTGCCAGGCACCACTGAGTATATAAGTTCTGCTCGTGATCATCACCATCGTCATCTCCCCCTTGGTTATAAAATTTTTCAAGTATAGGTGGTGGAATGTTCACAGGACCTTGGAAACACAAGAAGAAGGTTAATTAGTAAAGGGAAACTTGCTAACGCGCATGCATGTGGATGAAACAATTATTATTACGGTGGAAAACAAACGTACCGAAACTACGAGGATCCCATGCAAAAACAGTGCCACGAGTGGTGGCAGCAAACACAAGACCCTCATATTGAATTGCATCACAGTACTCATCCGTGTACATAAACTGATTTTTGAGCAATATCCATCCAGTCGAACCATGAAGGACGGCAACAAGCTTGTCGAAGATAGCAACAACTTGATAGTTCTTGTAATTCCAAGAGCGGTCGGGAACTCGACAAATTGCTATCTTCCGTAGACCACAGTCACCATGATCGTATTTGAACGTACGTAGATCATCTGTGTGCTCAACCTCATGGCACTCGGAGATTTTTGGAACTGGAATCCGCTGACGAGTGTACACATTCTCAAGTTCCCACTCGTAATTGTACTCAATATAAACAACACAATCTCCATTTGCGCTAGCCCAGGCCTTACCCTGAAGCGATGGCATATTGACATCACATGTATCGTTATCAAGCGGCATCAACTTGCACAAGGAGAGGCCTCCGTCGTCCGCGCCCATGCGAACAGGCTTATAGCGAAGAAGATAGGGGATATCAAACCACTCCTGGACCCTTGGGTTCCTTGTAATGATGTTATTAGTTGAGTCGAGAATGGGCTTGAACGAACCTGCCATGCTAGCCGAGGTGATGACGTTGCACCGATCAATGAGTTCCCCACCATGTCATCTTTCAGATCAGGGCAAGAATAAGAGGGTCATTTCTGGCTTGTTCCCTCCATGGAGAAGACGATCGAACAATGGCAGAAGGAAGGGTGAAGGCAAATGGAGGAGGGAGGAAGAGCGCGTGACAGCAGTTCCAAATCGAGAGGGAAAGGCGAAGAGTCGCTGGACGGTTGCCAGTTTGCCATGGTACACGAAGAGGCGCCCGGCCTACACGTCCTTTCGGAAATTGTACAAAAGTACTCGCCGTCGTCTCACTGACATGTTGGAACAAAACCACAGGTCAACGAAACATGGTGTGTAATTTCTCGTGCAAAATGCAATCTGGCCGCGTTGGCCTGAGGTGCCGCATTAGTTATCGACCTTTATTTTTTTTAATGGCGTGCCATTCAGTTTTGAAGCACGACTAACTGGTACTATTTGTCGAGAAAATATAAACTACTCTACCACTACTCCACCTCTAGTACTAGTAGTATAAACAGATATATAGGCTGGAGCTTCATAGCTTTCTTGCTAAGGGCTGCCCACTTGCTTCTCACACTATCACCCTCTCTCCAGATCTAAAAAAGACGGCCTCTCTGTCCCTGCTCACTAGTGGTCACAGATCCGCCGGGGAAGAAAAGGAAGTGCAGTGTTGACGCACTCGTCGGCGGCGAGTGAGGTCACACACTGATGACAAGGCCGTCCTCTCAGACCTAGCGCCCGCACGGGATGGCCTTCGTCCCCAAGCTCACTACCGTAGTATGTGTGGAGGACGACGACCACGAGCGAAGGAACTTCCCGCCGACCCTCAGGTATGCTACCTCTTTTCGAACCATACCCTTGTTCTATTGCCCCATCTCCCACGTCGCTGCATGTGGATCTTTTTTCACTCCACCATCTGCCCAATTTCCTATCCTCTGCTCTGCTGGTCATGCAGACGAACACCTTAATTTGCACTATTAAAGGAAACCCTACTTCATGCAGACTAATCCATGTCCTGGTTGAATAAGGAAAGGAAGGGAGACTATACTATCCAAGAGAGTAGGCATCGAACCCGCATCTAGGTTGAAAAGGGGAAAATCGGTAGCTAAGGAATGAGTCTCGTGTCTCTTGGTTGAAGAAGGGTAGAAAGGCATGACAACGCAATAGAGAATGACCAGGTCGATCGGTTTATTGTCCTCACATAGGAAAATCATGGCTAAAGAGAACAAAAATGGGACGTAATCCACATATGCTGCCTGGATATTTGTTGCTCTGGGCAACCATACCTCCCTCACCACTCTATGCACCCATGGAGGTACATCGTACTAGTGCGCCCACTGTCTGAATGGGTCTCCCATGCTCTTATTGCCACTTTTTTGCTATTAGTATAACGCCAGCGATAAAGTGAACCAATGCTACTGCTAAAGTGATGCCACATTTAACTAATGTCGCACTCAGTCTAATGCCACCGATAAATTTAAGCAATGAATTTAATGTCTGGGGTTATTTCAGGGTTAGCTGTTGATTGTGGATGTATTAAAAAAATTCAGCTAAGGCATTCTAATGTTGTTGCACAGCCGGTATAGCAATGATGAAACTTGTTACTACCTTCAGATTTTTGCACTATTAATGTTTATAGATTACATACCTCACTTTCATGAGATAAGTCAATGTTTTTGTACAATGTCACCTAAATGCCAAGGCGCTGATGTCATTCTATTTTGGTTAAACTGCACAAAAAATTATGAAGACAAGAGGAAAGGTCAAGAGTGGGCACCTCCTCCTTTGGCTATTGTATTGATTCATTCGATCAAGTTTTTATGTTTGATCGATTATCAAGATTGGGATAGCAATTTTTCATGTACACTCGAGTTTGAAATGATATTTACCTTGAAGGTACATGGTTTGCAATTTTTTAATACTGTCATTAGTTAATAATGCTAGTTACCTTCAGACTTTTATATTTGGTTTAATGCTCTTGCACAACTAGTATACCAATGCTGAAACTTATTACCTTTACATTTTGTATTGTTAATTCTTATAGAAATCTTCCAGTGCTAGAGCTTGTGGAAATATGTTCAGTAAAACCATTGTACTATATCCTGTAATAAAATAACTACTCTACTGTTGCACTAGCCACTGGATTAGTGTATATTTGTACTATTTGAATGGTGTTGCATTAGCGTTTGGACATATATAAAGTGTGTCAAGCTTTCCTAGATATGTGCTCAAGAAAACTACTACCTATTTTTTCTAAATACTGGACGTTTGGGTACTTTAAAGTGAACTGCGAAAACATCTTATATTAAGGAATAGAGGGTGTAGAGTTCACTCAAATTATCTCGGTAAAGCTAGTCACACCTTTGTTAAAATTAATGTTCATTATGTTATCGGAGGAGGTCTGTATGTTTGTCTCTAATGCCTGTATACTAAATACCTGACATCATAATGTAATGTTAAGTCATTTCCTTTTGTACAGTGTCACTCAATTGTCAAGGCGATGATGGCATTTTATTTTAGTTGAACTTCACAAAATATGCTTAAAAGAAGAGGAAAGTCAGGAATCGATCATCCTTTCAGAAAGAACTATATATGTCTTTCTGACATCAGCCGCTATTGCCTTATTTATTCCTTCAAACAGGTGGTTAGAAACAGTCTTGCTACCTTTTCCCATTAAGAAATTGGAACGCTTATATTTGTGAGTCTATGCTTCTGTCGTGGTTCTAAGTCTGACGGTAGAATGGGGGGTAGGAATGTAGAGGCAAGATCCTAACTATGGAGGAGTTGTACACGCGAGTTTTACAAGTTCAGGCCCTTCTTAGAGGAAGTAACAGCCCTACATCTCGGAGCCCGGAGGCGGTCGACTGGATTATATGCGTGTGTGTTACAGAGGGTGCGAACCCTTGTCCCTGAGGAGGGGTGGCTTATATAGAGTTTGCCAAACCCCTCCTGCCCTCAGTTACAAAGGGTTTAAGGTACATAAAGATGGAGACGTTACTGGTAACGCCTACAATAAAGATACATAATGACCATTAAAGCTATGACTTAATTCCCGACCGTTGCAGAGTGGAGTGGCTCTAGATCTTCTAGTAGTTGAGTGAATATCTATACGGTCGAGTGTCTTCAGGATTGTCGAGTGGAACATAACTTCATGGTCGAGTGGATGATGATTTTTCTTCGAATGCTTCTGGTTCTTTTAGAGATGTCCTTGGGGAGGGTATCTTGGACAGATCCATGACCCTACCCTAGGTACATAGCTTCATCATTAGCCCCCGAATGGATCAGGGTATGAGTGAGGAAGGAGTTGAGAACACTTCTGACTCATTTTTCGTGCTATGAGTACATCTTGTTCTGGATCAATGAACTGAGATGACGACACCAACTTCTTTTTTAGTCGCCTTGATCCATTCTTAGTTTTTGTCGAGTGAACTTTTACTGAAGAGTTTCGAGTGATGATGTGGAGGATGTATTCCGTCTGACAAGTTGTTCTGCTGTCCGTGGATTTTGCAGGATTCAAATTTTGGGAAGCGTGCCAGGCGGGCAAGGCCACGGTAATTGGGACGGATTAGGCGGGTCGCCTCGATCTCCGCACCACCTTTTTTTCCATGTATCGCGCGCGTGACTGTTGCGGGATTTGATAAGATCGTCCGGGCCAACAAGTCAGTCACTCGGAAGGGTCCTTATAAAAGGCACCGGACCGGGATTTTGAACAGTGCGCCCTCATTCTCCTTCTTCCTCCTCAGATTTCTCCGCCGCACCTACTTCTGCTCTCAGTGTCGAAACCCAGCTTGGACTCGATTCGCTGCCATGGGGAAGGAGAAGACGGTGGTGTTAGAGCATGCAAAGAAGGCGACGGCGAAGGCAAAGGGGAAGAGGACCAGCCGGGGTGGATCCTCGTCATGGTCCGGCCTGCCGCCTGGCTGGATCCAGGGCGACTGGATCCGCTCGACGATCAGCCAAGATGACATCGATGATATGGTTGAGGGGGGGACTGATCCCTCACCAATTGGCGCGGCTCCCGGGGAACGAGACCGAGCCGCAGCCGCAGGAGGGTGAGTGCGTCCTCCTTGCCACTCATGTCGACCGCGGGTTTTCTTTGCCTCCCCACCCTTTATTTCGTGGTTTCTTGAACTTCTTCGGGGCTCAACTCCACCACTTCACTCCAAACACCATCGTGTACCTTGCTGCTTTCGTGTCCATGTGCGAGAATTTCTTGGGCTGTCGACCGCACTGGGGTCTCTTCAAGCACATATTGACATGTCGCTCCCAGACGGTCAAGAAGGCCAACCCAAGTGACGAGAGGACGCACGTGATACAGATGTGCGGGGGCCTTGGAATCCAAATGAGGAACATGAGCACCTTCCCAGCTATGGTCCTTCCGACTCGTTCCGAGGCTGGCAGTCGACCTGGTTTTACTGCAAGGACCAGCCAACCACAGGTCAGTCGACTGGACTTCCCCCCTTTTCAATGGCTCGAGTGGAGAAGCCCTCCTCCTTGAGAGTGATCCCGGAAGAGAAGGCGCAGGTGAAGGTGTTGGTCGAGCGGGTCGTCCAACTTGTCTACGACGGAGTGACTGGTATGGACCTGCTGGAGGTCTTCCTCAGTCGACGCATCCAATCACTCCAAGCCCGTGACCATCCGATGTGGATGTACTCGGGACTCGAGGATTCCACTCGGATCCACCCGGAGGATGTTAGCGAGGACACAGTGGAGAAGTGGCTGAGAGGTATTACCGGCAACAAGGATAATCCCCGGGGGTCCAGGAGGGTGGTTGCTACCTCTTGAGCTTGTGTTGGATTTCCCCGAAGAGGAAAGGATGATGCAGCAGAGTAGCGTAAGTATTTCCCTTAGTTTTTGAGAACCATGGTATCAATCCAGTAGGAGGCCATGCTCAAGTCCCTCATACCTGCACAAAACGATAGCTACTTGCAACCAACACGATTAGGGGTTGTCAATCCCTTCACGGTCACTTACGAGAGTGAGATCTGATAGATATAATTTTTTTGGTATTTTTGGTATAGAGATGCAAAGTGAAAAGTAAAAGGCAAAGTAAAAAAGCAAAGCAAGATTAAAGTGATGGAGATTGATATGATGAGAATAGACCCGGGGGCCATAGGTTTCACTAGTGTCTTCTCTCAAGAGCATAAGTATTCTACAGTGGGTGAACAAATTACTGTTGAGCAATTGACAGAATGGAGCATAGTTATGAGAATATCTAGGCATGATCATGTATATAGGCATCAGGTCCGTGAAAAGTAGACCGAAACGATTTTGCATCTACTACTATTACTCCACTCATCGACCGCTATCTAGCATGCATCTAGAGTATTAAGTTAAAACAGAGTAACACTTTAAGCAAGATGACATGATGTAGAGAGATAAATTCATGCAATATGAAATAAACCCCATCTTGTTATCCTCGATGGCAACGATGCAATACGTGCCTTGCTGCCCCTTCTGTCAGTGGGAAAGGACACCGCAAGATCGAACCCAAAGCTAAGCACTTCTCCCATGGTAAGAAAAACCAATCTAGTAGGCCAAACCAAACTGATAATTTGAAGAGACTTGCAAAGATAACCAATCATACATAAAAGAATTCAGAGAAGATTCAAATATTATTCATAGATAGACTTGATCATAAACCCACAATTCATCGTTCTCAACAAACACACCGCAAAAAAGAAGAAGATTACATCGAATAGATCTCCACAAGAGAGGGGGAGAACTTTGTATTGAGATTCAGAAAGAGAGAAGAAGCCATCTAGCTAATAACTATGGACCCGAAGGTCTGAGGTAAACTACTCACACTTCATCGGAGGGGCTATGATGATGTAGAAGCCCTCCGTGATGACGGCCCTCTCCGGCGGAGCTATGGAACAAGCCCCAAGATGGGATCTCGTGGATACAGAAAGTTGCGGCGGTGGAATTAGGTTTTTGGCTCCTTATCTATTCGTTTGGGGGTACGTAGGTATATATAGGAGGAAGAAGTACGTCGGTGGAGCTTCGGTGGGCCCACGAGGGTGGGGGCGCGCCTAGGGGTATAGGGCGCGCCCCCCTACCTCGTGCCCACCTCGAAACTTCCTTGGCGTAGGGTCCAAGTCTCCTGGGTCATATTCAGGAAGAAAATCTCATTCCAGAAAGGTTTATTCCATTTGGACTCCATTTGATATTCCGTTTCTTCGAAACACTGAAATAGGCAAAAAAATAACAATTCTGGGCTGGGCCTCTGGTTAATAGGTTAGTCCCAAAATTAATGTAAAAGTGGAAAATAAAGCACAATATAGTCCAAAATAGTAGATAATATAGCATGGAGCAATCAAAAATTATAGATACGTTGGAGACGTATCAGGCATCCCCAAGCTTAATTCCTGCTCATCCTCGAGTAGGTAAATGATAAAAAGAGAATTTTTGATGCGGAGTGCTACTTGGCATAATTTCAATGCAAATCTTCTTAATTGTGGTATGAATATTCAGATTAGGAAGATTCAAGACAAAAGTTCATATTGACATAGAGAATAATAATACTTCAAGCAAACCAACAAAGCAATTATGTTTTCTTAAATTAACATGGCCAAAGAAAGTTCATCCCTACAAATTCATATAGTTTACTCATGCTCCATTTTCGTCACACAAGAATGCTCTCATCATGCACAACCCCGATGACAAGCCAAGCAATTTTTTTATACCTTAATAATTTCAAACTCATAAACTTTCACGCAATACATGAGCATGAGCCATGGATATAGCACTATGGGTGGAATAGAATATAATGATGGGGGTTATGTGGAGAAGACAAAAAGGAGAAAGTCTCACATCAACGAGGCTAATCAATGGGCTATGGAGATGCCCATCGATTGATGTTAATGCAAGGAGTAGGAATTGCCATGCAACGGATGCACTAGAGCTATAAATGTATGAAAGCTCAACAAAAGAAACTAAGTGTGTGTGCATCCAACTTGCTTGCTCACGAAGACCTAGGGCACTTGAGGAGGCCCATTGTTGGAATATACAAGCCAAGTTCTATAATAAAAATTCCCACTAGTATATGAAAGTGATAACTCAAGAGACTCTCTATATGAAGAACATGGTGCTACTTTGAAGCACAAGTGTTGAAAAAAGGATAGTAGCATTTCCCCTTTTTATTTATTTTCTTTTTTTGGGCCTTCTTTTTTTTCTTTGGCCTTTCTCTTTTTTTTGGGGATAATGCTCTATTGAATGATGATCATCACACTTCTATTTATTTACAACTCAATGATTATAACTCGATACTAGAACAAAGTATGACTCTATATGGATGCCTCCGGCGGTGTACCGGGATATGCAATGAATCAAGAGTGACAAGTATGAAAAAATTATGAATGGTGGCTCTGCCACAAATACTTTGTCAACTACATGATCATGCTAACCAATATGACAATGATGAATGTGTCGTGATAAACTGGATGGTGGAAAGTTGCATGGCAATATATCTCAGAATGGCTATGGAAATGCCATAATAGGTAGGTATGGTGGCTGTTTTGAGGAAGATATAAGGAGGTTTATGTGTGAAAGAGCGTATCATATCACGGGGTTTGGATGCACCGGTGAAGTTTGCACCAACTCTCGATGTGAGAAAGGGCAATGCACGGTACCATAGAGGCTAGCAATGATGGAAGGGTGAGAGTGCGTATAATCCATGGACTCAACATTAGTCATAAAGAACTCATATACTTATTGCAAAAATCTACAAGCCATCAAAAACCAAAGTATTACGCGCATGCTCCTAGGGGGATAGATTGGTAGGAAAATACCATCGCTCGTCCCCGACCGCCACTCATAAGGAGGACATTCAAATAACACCTCATGTTTCAAATTTGTTGCATAACGTTTACCATACGTGCATGCTACGGGACTTGCAAACTTTAACTCAAGCACTTCTCAAATTCACAATTACTCTACTAGCATGACTTTGATATTACTACCTCCATATCTCAAAACCATTATCAAGCATCCAACTTTTCTTAGTATTCAACACACTCAAAAGAAAGTTTCACAAATCTTGAATACCAAGCATGTTATTATTAAGCAAATTACCATGCTATTAAGACTCTCAAAATAATTTAAGTGAAGCATGAGAGATCAATAGTTTCTTTAAAACAAATCCACCACCGTGCTTTCAAAGATCTAAGCGAAGCACATAGAGCAAAATTATAGCGCTCAAAAGATATAAGTGAAGCACAAAGAGCAAAACTACTTAGCTCAAAAAGATCTAAGTGAAGCACATAGAGTATTCTATCAAATTCTAATTCATGTATCACTAGTATAAAAAGGGTCAAACGTGAAGCACATTAGTGCCGGTTTGTATTTGAGCCAGCACTAATGTATACATTAGTGCCGGTTCCAACGGCTAGCTGGGCCGCTTTCATTAGTACTGGTTTGTGGCGAACCTTTAGCACTGGTTCGTGCCACGAACCGGTACTAATGAGAGTGGTGGCAGGATGTTGTCAGACTGGGGCCCCTCCAGCCCCTTTAGTACCGGTTCTTGGCACGAACTGGTACTAAAGGTCGTCCTACATAAACCCTTCGTCCACCCGAGCTCGCTCTGTTCTTCCCCTTTCCCCTCTCCTATCTCTGTTCTTCCCCTCTTCCTCTCGAGCTCATCACACATTTTGCCCAAAATTTGTCAAGATTTGAAGGCCCCCATCCATTCAAATGATCACAAAGGTTAGCAACTTTGTCCTTTCATCTCTCATTGCTAGATTAGCTCTTGCAATGCTTTATATAGTGATTAATTTGTGAGTTTAGTAATTTGGGAGGATATATATATATATATATATATATATATATATATATATATATATATATATATATATATGTGCTAGTATTTGATTTATATGCAATTTGAGGTCAAAAATAACACTTAGTTTGCATATGTAGGTGTGGTTTACTAAGTGCCTTCTAAATCTCCGTCGTAACCACCGTCGATCGCCCGCACCGTCCCGTCGCCGGCACCACCTTGTGGTGAGCCTCTTGTTCATGAAATTTTATATAAAAATTGATGTTTGTGTGATTTGGATATATAGTTACTCGTATAATTATCTTACCCGTACGTTGTTTGTTATACATATAGTGCCATGGTTTTGATATCCGTCCCCGTCGGCCCTCGTCCTTGTTATGATTCGGATGTGGTATATATATTCTCTTTTAAAACTAGTTGCATTTCGTGTTTATGACAAATTATGCCCATCAAGTTGACATAGAATTTTTTTCTAGGAGGTATGTGAACCGGAAATTCCAACCGACCCTATTGTCTAGAGGTTAAATTTAGTTGAAAGAGAAAACGAGTACTTGAAAGAAAAATTGAAAAGAATTGAGGGGGAGAAGATGGAATTGGAGTTGCATGTTGCCGATGTCGTCGATGATCACAAGATCAAGATGGAGAAAATGCGCTTGAAGATTAGAAAGATTAGAAAATATGCCATCGATAGTGAGGCTTGGTATCATTATGCTGTTGGATCCATTGTTACCTTAGTTGCGATCTTGATCGCATTTGTTGTTGCATTTAAATGCTTTAGCTAGAGAGTTACTCGTTTGTTGCATTTAAGTGTTGTATGAACTTTATGTATGAACTTGTATTAATTTGGTCTATTCAGTGTTGTGTAATGAAGATGAGCCGGCAATGGATGTACGATGACCGATGCTCTCCCCAGTTCATTGAGGGCGTGCATACTTTTCTGCTTGCGGCTGAGGCAAACAAGCGGGCGGATGGTTTTATGCCTTGTCCATGTGCTGGCTGTAAGAATGGTCACAATTACTCTACGTCAAGAACCATTCACGTCCACCTGTTTAAGTCCGGTTTCATGCCCCACTATAATGTTTGGACCAAGCACGGAGAAAGAGGGGTTATGATGGAAGACAATGAAGAAGAAGAGGACGACAGCTATCCTGGCCATGGGTTCCCTGAATACGATGATACAACAATGGGGGAAGAAGCTGAGCCGGTAATGCGGGAAGAAGCTGAGCCGGCAATGCGGGAAGAAGCTGAAGAAGAGGCATCAGATGAGCCCGTTGATGATCTAGGTCGGGCCATTGCCGATGCAAAGAGAAACTGCGCAAGTGATTTGGAGAAGAAGAAGTTGCAGCGCATGTTAGAGGATCACAAAAAATTGTTGTACCCGAATTGCGTAGGTGACAAGAAAAAGCTTGGCACCACACTAGAATTGCTACAATGGAAGGCAGAGAATGGTGTATCTGACAAGGGATTTGGAAAGTTGCTGGTAATGATAAAGGATATGCTTCCAAAGGACAACGAATTGCCCGAGAGTACATACGAAGCAAAGAAGGTTGTCTGCCCTCTAGGGTTAGAGGTGTAGAAGATACATGCATGCCCTAATGATTGCATCCTCTACCATGGTGAGTACGAGGATTTGAACGCTTGCCCGGTATGTGGTGCATTGCGCTATAAGATCAGCCGCGATGGCCCTGGTGATGTCGAGGGAGAGCGCCCCAGTCAGAAGATTATGAAAAGTTTGATGAAATTGCTCCATTCACAGTGAATATTGACCCGAGCATCCTATTAAATGATGAAGATTTTCCATGGTTACGGCGCAAAGGGACACACGCGAAGAAAAAGTTTCACACCCAAAGATCTGGGATGTGATCGGCTTCACTATCATCACTTTCTTCTGTGTTTCACACCCAGAAGGGAATCTCCGTAATAGTTAGGGTAGTTAATTGTGTGTTTTGGCATTTGAAATGCGAAGAAATTTTATGTGCAAACAAATTCTTTCATGCCTTTACTGATTTTTAAAGTTAAGTTATGCACAAACTAGTGATTCACACTAATTTCAAATAATTCAAAATTTAAACTATTCAAATTTGAAAACTACGGGCACTAATAGAAAGTTTGTAATTTTTTGTACCTAAAGCAAAAATATTCACAAAGAAACTCTAAATACACAAAAAAACAACTCAAAAATAAATAAAGCAAAAAAATAAAAAAAAGCCCGCCTACTAGGCCAGAGCGGCCTGCATACGACTAGAAACCCAACCTGTTGTTGGGCCAGGATGCAGGCCCGCAAAGGCCCAGTAGACCAACAGGGCAGCACAGAACATGTAGGCCCAGTAGGCCTGCTTTGGAGAGGAGCTCGAGAGAGCTACCGCACGGGGGTTTATAAACCAGTGCGGTCGCCCCTCGGCTAGCGAGGTGGGTCTAAACTTGCGCACCGCACCTGCACCAGCGCACCCCCTTTAGTACTGGTTCGTGGCACCAACCGGTACTAAAGGGGGCCTTTAGTACCGGTTGGAGCCACCAACCGGTACTAAAGGGGGTGCGGTTCCCGGCGCTTGGCCTGGCCAAAACAGGCCTTTAGTACTGGTTGGTGGCTCCAACCGGTACTAAAGGTGCCTTCTATATATACAACACTTACGAAAATTTGATTCTCCCTCTGTTTCTTCCTCTGTTTCCCCATTGAAGCACCGCCCGCGCGCCCCGATCGATCGACGTCGTCGCCGTCGCCGCCCCCGTCGTCGTCGCCGCCCCCGTCCCCGTCGCCGCCCTCGTCTCCGTCGCCGCCCCGGGGCCGTCCCCGTCGCGCC